>NC_133027.1:112141346-112301730 GCF_048771995.1 Taeniopygia guttata
GTAACTCCAGCAAGTCTTAAATCTATTCAAGACTGAAGGCTTGACTCAGTTTGGCTGTAGTGATAATCCCATGCTGTGAAGTGCTATTCTGGAAACTTGGACATTGACCTAAATGCTTACTCAGTTTGCGTGTGTATTTGATAATCTTATTTCAGTTTGTTTTTATTCCCAAACCTGAACTGATTTGTTTTGCAAAACACTTTGCAGAAGGTTGCCTGGCAGGTTTAGGAGAAGAGGGTCCATTTTTAAATCATACTGGGACTGGTCACTCCAATTTCTCCCCCTACTTTTGTTGCATTATGCTACTTACGTAACATTTTAAAGAGGCACATAGCTCCTTAAGAGTTGTTGGTGCTCTGGTACAATGGAAAGTACTTAACCTGATGGCTCTTGGCTTTTTACTAGGAGTCCTTACAGATCATTTTTAGGAATTAAATCTATACGTGTGCAGATTCAGGATTCAGTTCAAATATGTTATTTACCCCTTCATCTTCCCCTTTTCATGTGATGCATTGTTCCAGCAGCAGCAGACTCAGTGGACAGCCTGCCACTGAACTCTGTATTCCAGCTGACTCCTCCTTTCAGGAAGATACTAAACCATGATGTGTGCTTATAAATACTTAACCCTGCCAATTTCTTTAGGCTCAAAACATTAAACACCAAGGCTTTCTGAAGAAGCAGCCTCTTAAGTCTGATGTTCAGAAAATCCATCATGAAGCAGGCTTTTGTTTGAGTCTGTTAAGTAAAATCACGGACTTTTTATATAGACACCATTTAAAACCCCTTTTAATGACTAGACAGAAACATCAGGTATGTTCAAATCAGACCACATGTCCAAAGTCAATCAGACTGCACAAACAGTTGTGGTTTTCCTCTGGGCTTCCAAATCCAGCAGAAAACTGATGGCTTCTTGGCTTCTCCTGCCTCCAGGAGCCTGGACTTCTGGCCACGGTGCTTGGTGGTGCAGCTCAGAACCTCTCAGCTGCTCTGCTGGCCACTGCCCTAATATTGCCATAAACTTTGGATGGAGGACTTCCTGCAGAAGAAAGCACACATGTAGTCAGAAAACGTAATCTGTCACAAAAATTGGTGTGTTGTGCCCACACCTGTATTAAAAATGAAGAACTAAGCCAAAGGGTGAGAAGGATGGGCAAGGTCAGTCACCATCTTACTGCAAGTGCAGAGCTCAACTTCTCCTTACAGAGTGGGTTGCTCCCTTTGGCTTCCCCTAGGGAATGCTGCAGCTAAATCAAAATGCAGAACATGGTTCTGCAATGTGGTGAGGGTTTTGGGGCCAGAAAACAAGTTCTGGATTCCCTGCTTCTCCCCCAGATTCTTGTCTTAGGAGCAACAAGCCAACTGCCAGCAAGCTATTTCCTCTAAATGTAGGTGTGGACAGGACAGGGAAGAGGGTGAGAGGCACAAAGCAGTTTCTCAAACTGCAAGATTCATATGTAGTGAAGATTAGATAAGAGGACTTACCTAAAATTAGATTGCAAATCGCTGTTCGTGCCATTTTAATGTTCTGAAAAGATCCCAAAATATGAATTTTTCTGTAAAAATAAAAGTAGCAGTAGTTAACAGAAAGTAACTTAAGAGATTGCACAGTTAATAGAGAATTGGGGTAAGAGATAAATGTGGAATTTTGTATCAGTGTACTAGTTTCTTTTCTACACTTCTAAACAAACAAACAAAAAAACCAACCAAAACCCACAAAACCTACAACATAAGACTTGTGCTGTTCTAAATCCCTTTAAAATAGATTTTACCATTTGCAAATTTAACAGTGTTGCAGCTTCAGGAGGAAAATGTTGCTGTGTTGGTGAGTTCAACTTCAATTATTCATAAGAAGGAATTCTTACGCTGTGAGGAGTGACTGAATTCTAGATGTGCTATTCTCATAACAAAAGGTCTAATAACTTGTGTTCACTAAAATATTCTCTTAAATATTTTTTCTTACTACTACTCAAGTTTTATGAAAGTGTTGTAATCTTTGTTTCTGGCATAGCACATGGATTAGCTGAGCTGAGGGGTTGTGCTTTGCCAAAGAGGAAGTCAGTCTTTACTTACGTGTCGGCAAGAACGATGCGTGTCCTGGTCACATTTTCTATGGTGAATTTGGTTTTTCCACCTTTCCCTGCTATTCTCCCTATTGCTCTTGACAGATGATCTCCTTTCAGAGGTTTGACTGAAATGAGAATAGCATGCCCAGGGTAACAGCAGTGGTGTGTCTTCCTGTTCATGCTTCCCTTGGTCAAGTTGCTGGAAACAACTCGTGCCAAGTACTACAAAAGCAACTTCACTGGTCAGCACAGATCCATCTGGATTTCAGCTTTTTTTTGACTAGTAGTGCACACTGCTGCCAGTGCTGACATAGGGTTTCTTTACAGAAAGTCTCCTTTAGAACTGCAGAGGAAGGCTCTGCACTTTGCGTTGAGGAAACGGAGTCAAAGTCACCAAGTTAACACTGACAGAAACGAAGTAGATCAGGTTTAGATCCTGCTCTACAGGGGACTCCAAGGAGTCCCTGTACTACATAAAATCAGATGTTTCGGGCTTTCAGGGTCCTTGAGGGCAAGTGATAAAATTGGAGCAGGGGGAAAAGAAAACAAATCCATAGTAGCAGGACACACACATAACTTTGTGAATACTGCATCAGAAAATACTCACCGTCTGTAACTTCAAATGACTCTAGAAAAAGATCGTCTAATCTGATGAGAGCAAGGGCATCCTAAAAGAGCAGGAGATCTGTTATCAGCAGTTTTGTTCCAGTAACACAGCTGAAAGCCACTGTTCTCTTTATACACACAACCTAGCAAATAACAACTAAAGTTAAATCCACTTCTTTTCAACAGCAATACAAATATCTCCATCTAGAGAACCCTACACAGGTTTGGATGCCCCTGCATTCAGCCCTGCCTCCCCAGTGCTAGTGAATCCAGTACAGGTCTAGAGCAAGGAGCAGCCTCTGCAACGCCAAAAAAAGTGGGTTTGTTTTCTCCAACAGGCCCAGTCCTATTTAGTATCTACTGATGGTCTGGATGAGGGGATTGAGTCCAGCTTTAGCAAATTTGCAGATGACACCAAGCTGCAAATGTAAGTGTTGATCTGCTGGAGGCTAAGAGGGCTCTGCAGAGAGACCTGGATAGATAAGCCTGATATTAAATCCATTAATATGAGGTTTAATAAGTCCCTGGGCCGGGTCCTACACTCTGGCCACAATGATCCCCTGCAGAGCTACAGGCTAGGGACAGAATGCTGGACAGCAGCCAGGCAGAAAGGGAGCTGGGGGTTCAGCAGTGTACCCACACAGCCAAGGAAGCAAATGGCACGCTGCCTGTGTCAGGACAGCGTGGCCAGCAGCACTAGGGAAGGCATTCTGCTCCTGTACTTGGCACTGGTGAGGCCACACCTTGAGTATCGTGTCAGTACTGTTTTGGGCACACCAATTTAAGAAGGATTTTTAGATGCTCAAATGTGCCCAGAGAAGGGCAGCAAGGCTGATGAAGGGTGTGGAACAAAAGTCCTGTGAGAAGTGATTGAGGGAGCTGGAGGGGCTCAGCCTGGAGAAGAGGAGGCTCAGGGGAGACCTCACAATTCCCTACAGCTGCCTGAAAGGTGTAGCCAGGTGGGGTCAGCCTCTACCAGGCAACCAGCGGCAGGACAAGAGGACACAGTCTCAAGCTGCACCAGGGAAAGCTTAGGCTGGGTATTAGGAAGAATTTCTTCACAGAAAGAGTGACTGGACATTGGAATGGGTTTCCCAGGGAGCTGGTAGAGTCACCATCCCTGGAGGTGTTTATAAAATGACTGGATGTGGCCTCAGTGCCATGGTTTAGTTGATAAAGTCATAGCTTGAACTTGATGATCTCAAAGGTCTTTTCTGACCTAGTTAATTCTGTGATTCTGTGAGTTTTGCACAGACTGGAGGTTATTGGCTTGGGCTTAAGAAAAATGAGCAGTCTACCAGTGCAGAGGACCTCAGCGAGAGGATATTGCTTTATGCTTGCCTCACACAACCTATGTTCTCTGTTTAGGTGCTGTTTGACGGCTACTTTTTTATCCAGCATTATTTTAAGAAACTGGATGTCTACTCCAGTCACAATTTCTAGAAAACATTGCTTTCTAAAAAACAACCTAAGGATTTTTCACTATTTCTTAGTGTAATTTGCAGAGAGGCCAGGGACAGATCAGTAAAGTGGAGCAATCTCTCACAATCTGGTTGTTGGGAGACTCACCTCTACTTGAAATCCAAGTATGAAGGCTTTCACAAAATCAGCTGCTTTTGCCAGAGCACTGAGATCCTTTGTCTCTTGACAAGTCTGCAAGACAAGAAATTATGTTTGCAAATTAAGACCAGGCAAGTTAGGAGCAGAACTTAGAAGTGATCAGCCTGTGCTTGAAGGGGAGAGAAAAGAAAAGCTGCTGAAAATCCACACCACACTGACTGAATAGAACTCTTGGTGGAGAAAACCCAAAACCAACACAAACTAAACTGCAGCAGCAAGCAGCAGGAAAAAGAGAAGGATGGTGATGGCAGGTGTTATTCTAATGACAATATTCTAAATATGCCTTAGCAGATGAATGAAATTATTTTCAAAGTTTTATATTCATGATAGATATGGGCAAAATGAAATCAGTGAATTGTATGTCAAAACTTTAGATATGTCCTTAAAAACTCTTGGTGTGAACATTCCTCAGGAGAAATAAGGATAAAGAATGAGCATCTACAAAATTTACAGGTTTATACTAGTGTCTGTGCCCTAAGGTATTCCAGCACAATCCATTAAAGAAAAATCACATGCTATTAAACTATGGGCCCTTATCATCTGCCACAAAGGCATTAGGAGATTCAGGAGATTCAGCTCCCTTATAAGATATTGTTTACTGTCAGGTCAGTATTTGGTAACCTTAAATAGCCAGAAAACATTGAATTACAAAATCATATCTAAGACATGGATGAAAATTCTTCTTAATGTACACAACTTTCTATAGTACATAACTTTCTCCTACAAAAACAGAACACTCCCCCAGCTTCTGCTGGCTCCTTCTGGAACAGATTTGGATTTTACTTGCACTAACTACTAAGCAATAATTGCCAGATTTTGGTCCCCAGGGAGGTGACACCACAGTTTCCATTTTTCCAAGCATTATATGGGATTTACGACTTCTCTAGTCTTTACCCTGCGGACCAAGAACACACATGAGGAGAGGCACTGCTTTTCAGGAGGCAGAATTGTTATAACTGAAAGCTCCAATTTATGAATTAAAGAAAATCTCTTAAATGCACCAAATATAAATTCAGAGAATAAAAAAGAAAAGCCACTATAAAAACCAAAAAGGTCAGTGGCGAGCCCGGGTGTTGGCGCTGACTGAGACACAGGTTTGAGTGCTGCAGCAGAGGGTTTCCTATGCTCCCGGAATTCAGTATTGAGATGTATCTCCCTGATGGCTCTGGCTATCTCAATTTTGGATATTTATCGCATATTTATCGTCCAGGCGTTCCTTGGACCACCTTGATGGGTGATCCATCTCCCCACGTTCAATTGCTTGTGAATGGAGTCCTCCCTCTTTTGTCCAGGTGGTTTCGACATTATTTTGCAATCCTTGTCGCTAGCTTGTGAGTTTTAAAAACTTCTTATAAGAATATATATTAACATTTATAATTATAAAATATACGACAATTTTCTTTGCACGAGTTATCACATATAACAGAATCACAGAATGGTAAGGGGTTGGAGTGGACCGTAAGATCACCTAGTCCCAACCCCCCTGCCACGGGCAGGGACACTGGCACTAAACCAGGCTGCTCAAAGCCTTATCCAGCCTGCTTTGAACAGGGCTGGGGTAGTCCCGGGCGACCTGTCTCACCACTCTCACAGTAAAACAATTCTTCCCAGCATCCAAACTAAACTTCCCCTCTTTCAATTTGTAAACGTGACCCCTCGTCCCGTCACAAAGAGCCCCTCTCCAGCTTCCCTGGAGCCCCTTCACACAGGGAAGGAGCTGCGAGCTCCGCACACAACCTTTTCCCACCGGGGACAGCCCAAGGAGCCGCTCCCCTTACCTTGATCTCAACATTCCTCGTTTTCAAGTTGAACCTGATCTGAAGCTGCAGATGCTCCACAATGGGCGTGAATATTTTCATCCAGTTCTCCTTGAGCGGCGTGTACCTGTTGGCCGGCACGGGGATCTTCCTCAGCTCGCCCTTCCCAACCTGCGGGGGGGCGAGACACAGACGGCCGTGAGTCGGGGCAGGCCGGAGGACACCCGGGGCCGGGATCCGGACACCCGGGGCCTGAGGGCGGACACCCGGGGCCGGCCGGAGGATACCCAGGGCCGGCCGGAGAACACCCGGGGCTGGGAGCCGGACACCCAGGGCCTGAGGGCGGACACCCGGGGCCGGCCGGAGATCACCCAGAGCCGGCCGGAGAACACCCAGGGCCGGCCAGAGGACATCCAGGGCCGGGAGCCGGACACCCAGGGCCGGCCGGAGGACACCCGGGGCCTGCGGGGGGACACCCGGGGCCGGCCGGAGAACACCCAGGACCGGGAGTCGGACACCCGGGGCCGGCGGGATGACACCCGGGGCCGGCGGGATGACACCCGGGGCCGGCCGGAGAACACCCGGGGCCGGCCGGAGGACACCCAGAGCCGGGAGCCGGACACCCAGCGCCGGGATCCGGACACCCGGGGCCGGCCGGAGAACACCCAGAGCCGGGAGCCGGACACCCAGGGCCGGCCGGAGTTTCCCCTCTCTCCCCGTACCCCGAGCGCCTCGGCGGCCACGGGCGGGAATGCCGGCCGCTTGCAGGGCCGCGGCTCCGCCGTGTCCATGGCAGCTCCCGCCGGCTGCTCGCCGCCCGCCCGGCGCTTCCTGCGGCTCCGGCGGGACACGACGCTGGTGAAGCCGCCGGCCGCGGGCGCGCCGCTCTCCATGCCGGCGGCGGGGCACACGTGGGGCGGCCGTCGGCGGAAGGGGCGGCGGTGTTTCCGCCGGCAGCCGGCGGGGAAGGGGAGGGATGTCGGCGGTGCTGGCGGCGGAGCGGCCGCAGGTGGTGTCGCACGTCCAGCAGGCGCTGAGCTACACCGTGTTCGACTGCAAGTGGGTGCCGCGCAGCGCCCGGCTGCTGTGCCTGGGCAGCGCCGCCCGCGGCACCGGTGTGCTGCAGCTGTACGAGCTGAACGGAGCGCGGCTGCAGCTGCTGCGGGAGGTGAGCGCCGTCCCCCCGCTTCCCTCGGGAACGGCTTGTCCGCAGCCCCGGGGGGAAAAACTGGAGCTGATCCGCGTGTTAAATCCGCTGCTGGTCTGGGATAAGCTTAGCGCTCCGCGCAGCTCCCTGGAGGGCTCCCACCCGGCTCTTCTCCCGGGCAACTACAGCCAGGAGTTCAGCCGCTGAGGTTTCATTCGCCTTTGGGAAGGATTTCCTCACGAAGGGTTGATTAGACATTAGAATGGGCTGCCCAGGGAGGGATGGAGTCACCATCCCGGAGATGTTTAAGGAAAGGCTGGATTTGGCACTCAGTGCCTTGCTTTAGTTGGCAAGGTATTGGCCGGTCATGGGTTGGACTCGACCGTCTCAAGGCTCTTTTTCCAGCCTGTGGTTCTGTGATTTTGTTTACCGCTGTGTTTTGTAGGTTGTTTTCATGTGTTTTGTTACGTTTTTTATGTGTTGTGTTATGAGTTTCTGCCTCTGTATTTTTTTTTTTGGTGTTTTTTTGGGGGGTGTTTCTTTCCTTTTTTTTTTTTTTTTTTTTTAAATTGTTGTTGGAGTTTTAGGTTGGTTGGATTTTTGATTGGGTTTTGGGGTTATTTTTGGCTGGTTGTTTGCTTGCTTGTTTGGTTGATTTTTTTTCTCTGAGACTGACCTTTGAGTGTTCACTTCTGAGGGTAAGCAGTTCCTTAGGTGCATAAGGCCCCACTAGGCTACAAGCAAAGTGTTTTCTTCCAGACCAGCAACCTGGACCCTCTGCTTTGCTGTGCACAAGGACTGAACTCAAACTTGCCTTCTGCAGCATTTTATTAGTATTTTGCACCAAATATCCCATTGTGTTTCGCTGACACTTGCCCCTGTGCGCTCCCAAGATCCGTGTGGCCTGTGGGTGATTTTGCCTTTTCCATGTGCTGACACAGACATTTCCTTTCTTTAAAAGATTGAAAAGCCCAAACCTATAAAATGTGGAACTTTTGGTGCTACATCTCTGCAGCAAAGATACTTGGCTACAGGAGATTTCGATGGAAACCTTAACATATGGTAAGCACAGATATTCTCTGGAAGAGTTTTCACTTGATGTTGTCCATGTCTGTCTGAACAGGGGTTTCTGTTTGTGGATTTTGCATGAGATTCTCTCCATTCTGCCCGTGGTTGGGACCCAGTGCAAGCTTTGCTGGCTACTGTATTTGGACCATGCCTGTTTTGTGGAAAAAACACAGAATTCTGCACTGTGTTTAACTCAGTGCTGCTTCACTCCCATCTTCTTTGTGCAGCTACAAAAACCTGATAAAGTTCTGGGAGGTTGTCCTCTGAACAGAGGCTTTTGAATGGATGCATGAGTGCAAACAAGAGGTTGTGTTCAACCTAAATTTCCTGTCTAGATTAAATATATCTTTTTAATCTTGACATATCAAATGTTTCCTCTAGGTCCCTGAATTATTGGTGTAATTAATGTCTAGGTAAATTTATGATCAAATGAAGTAGTAGTGTCAGAAGGAGATTTTTTATTACATTATTATGTTGCCCTGTGTCAAGGAAATACTGGTTCTTGTTGGAATAGGAACTGTAATGGACAGTTACTAGTTGAAATGTAAAATAAAATTCTGTAGGATTCTCAAAGAATGGGAATTAATGGGAAAGAACCATGAAACTTATGGCTGGATACAATATTCACAGAAGTTAGAGAGCAGTAGCCAGAGCTAGGTGGAGATCAATGAATCAAGTTATTTTATAGACCTACTGAAAGTACTGATAATTCTGTACTTCTTTCAGGTCTGTGTACTTTTTACAGAGTATCTTGATCTGTAGTGTGATTCATTTTTGAGCCCTGAGTGGCTGCTGTGGTGAATGCCACAACTGCCTTTACAAACAGAGAGGTCCAGAACAGAGCAAAAATATTTTGGAGCAGTCCAATGTAGTAGCCAAAGAAGGAATCAAAGACTCGTGGTTCTTAGTGGTGATATCCATATTTGTTCTCACTGTTAATCTGAGCTTTTATGATTTGTGCTCAAGTTTCCTTTCATTTTTATACAAATCCTGAGTGTCAAGGAAAAATGCCATGTTTTCTGTTCTTTTTCTTTCTTGCCTAGGAATTTAGAAGCTCCTGAAATACCAGTGTATTCTGTGAAAGGTCATAAGGAAATCATAAACAGTATAGATGGTGTAGGTGGCTTAGGAATTGGGGAAGGTGCACCAGAAATTGTGACTGGCAGTCGAGATGGTGAGTTAGTGAACTCTGCAAGTCTTCCCAGTTCCTCTGAGCCTGCAAGCTCCTGATGGCAGGGCACAGTCTGCCATCTGAACTAGTTACAAGCTGTTGCAACTAGTTCTTTGTACACTGTCTCTTGAATCTTGCTTGGGACTGATTTTCCCTAATTCTTCTAGAACCACAGATAAGCAAAAGGTACTGTTGTCACTGGGCATGAGACAGAAGGAACACAAACCATGATAAATGCAAAATATCAGCTAGAGAAAATGCATCCTTAACAAATGCTTTCACTCTGTTTCTGTTTGGTTTTGTGGTTCTTTCTTATATCCACAAAACACAGTGAGGCTTGCTGGAATTGAAAGAGCTGCTCTTGTCTTTTGAATGATTAGAATGAAAAGCAAAGGGCTTTCCTGGGAAGGTGAACACAGTGTGACTGTATTCCTAATAGAAAATCTATTGTCTTTCTTTCCCAGGAACTGTGAAGGTGTGGGACCCAAGGCAGAATGACGTTCCTGTGGCTAATATGGAATCTGTACAGGGAGAGAGCAAAAGAGACTGCTGGACTGTGGCATTTGGTAATTGATCAGATGATGACCATTCCTCCCCCTCACATGAATGTGTTTTGATGATTGTCGATGTATTTCAGGATGTTATGGGTGCATAAGTAGCAGGTTTTGCTTTTCTACACTGCTAAATTTATGTGTGGGGTTTTTTTTCCTTCAAAATGAACCAGTTTTGTGGGTTTGTGATAGTTAAGTTTTGGACTCATTCTCTAATCACTTTTGGTCACTGTTTGTAGCTGGATTTGAACATCTTGAAGCTCTTTGCCATCCTGAATGATTTGATGATTCTGTGGTTTCACAGATAAGCTATGCAAGCTTTATTTATGTGCCTAGAAGTGTAAAAACAGTATATCTAGCTGTGTGGTCCTGAAGGGAGTGCAAATGTTGCCATGTACAGGGAACTCACCACTGCTGTGGTGTGGTTGCAGCTACCAGGCATTCAGGAGTTAATTTAAGACAAGACCCTTGTCTTAAATTAACTAAGAGCTAATTAAAAAAATCAGCAATGACTGATGGGAGCTGTGCATTTTTCTTTGGAAAAGCTGCTTGTGTCCCACACAAGATTTTTCTAGACTCTTCAAGTTTGAAAACCATCCAGTTCACCACATTTTAACATCCCAGCAACTTTTTGCTGTTGTTGTTGTATAAATGGAAGTTGAAACTTCAGTCCTGGGACTTCTGAAATTTCCAGGCTAAAGAGGTTTTGTGTTTTCTGGTTCATTCTCTCTCTGTGTCCAGGCAATGCTTACAATTTAGAGGAACGTGTTGTGTGTGCCGGATATGACAATGGGGACATTAAATTGTTTGACTTAAAAACCATGTCACTACGATGGGAGACCAACATTAAGAATGGGGTAAGGAAATCATAAAAGTGTTTTTTTATTCCAGCTCCTAGGTAGGATGGAAAAATTCAAAGGACTCTGTGTGAAACTTACCCAGAAGATGTTTCTGCTGAGATTGTACCAAGGAATAATTTTCTTTAGGCTCAGCAAGTTGTACCCCTCACATTCTTGATCAGGACAGGATGGGGTATTTTTCAATGGATTAATATTTTCAGATGAACATGTTTATTTCCTGTTTGATGATTATATTATTGTGGAAATAACCGATAATGAATGCATGTTTACAAATCACAAAAGATGGGTTTTTTTTTTTTTTTGAGCATTACTAAATTACAAAACTGAATTTATCTTGTTCTATATCCAGGTTTGCAGTGTGGAATTTGACAGAAAAGATATAAATATGAATAAGCTGGTGGCCACATCGCTTGAGGGGAAATTCCATGTGTTTGATATGAGAACTCAGCATCCAACCAAAGGTTTTGCTTATGTTTCAGAGAAGGTATGGGGAGACTGAGAATTTCTTAATAAGAGACAAACTTTCTAGATTCATGCTGTCAAATCTGTCAAATTACTACAGGTGTAGTACAGATAGGTAAGAAATGCCGAAATGCCAAGGTTATTTAATTTTATTTATTTATTTTTTTTTGTTTAGTGAACAAAATCTGATGATAATTCAAGAAAAGGCACTTTTGGGCTGAAGTTCTTTAGGACTTCCTTTTTTTAGAAAAGGCTGAGTTTCAAGTTACTAGCTCTTAGTATTTCCATACTATCATTCAAAGCAGATAAGGTGTTGGAGGTACTTTGTTCTGAAACAAAGATTTTTTTTTTTTTTTACAATATAAACAATATATTATAAATAAATAAATTTTATTTATTTATTTATAAATAATTTTGTGATAAAATGTGAAAATAGAATTTGTTGTTCATTTAGTGCATTTAAGCTTTTCCTTGTGGACATTTGCAGACAGATATACATTAAGTCAGAGGACATGTTGGGGTTTTTCCCTAAGTGATTTCTGTTGCTGTATGATCTTAGTGCCCTGGTGAGGTTTGAGCTGTGGACTGTGTGTTGTGCTTGCACAGTGTTTGTAATTTATTCCTTCCAGTACTGATTTTAAGAGATACCATACAGATTCTGTGTCCTTTCCTGTGAAGTTCATCTCCAAATGACTTGTGTACAATGCTGATTTCTTTTTATTAGGCACAAAAATCTACCATTTGGCAGGTTCGGCACCTGCCACAGAACAGAGATATATTTATGACAAGTGGAGGATCTGGGAGCCTTCATCTCTGGAAATAGTAAGTGATCACTTCTCCAGCCAGGAGTAAGAAACCAAACATTTAATGTTTTAAGAAAGAATCTTTCTGAAAATGATGAGTGGGGTCCTGCTTCCAGCCTCAGAATATCTGGTTAAAATTACTGCTTACAAATGCAGTAGAGAGGGTGATTTCAGTGTCAGTGCTTGAGCTGGAATCTTGAATTAATCCCTAAGAGAATGTTACAGCACAGGTGAATCTTGCCCTTGCTGTCTTCATGTAATGAAGATCTAATTATATCTGTGGTTAACAAGGTGATAAATGCAAAAAAAAATGGGTTTCTTAAAATTCTAATGTGGTAGCAGTTACATCACAGAAGAATATTGAAAGCCTTGACTTAATCATTCTTATGTTTACATTTTCTTACGTTACATGAAAAAATAGTTTGATTTTCCTAAATGCAATGAAGTTGGTGCATTAAGTTTCAGAAGCATAGCTGTGATGAAATTTTTCTGGCTATGGTAAAAGCCAACCAGTTAAAAAATGAAGAGGTGTAGGATAGGGGTGTCAGGATTCAAAATTTCCTATCCCCTTTTTTCTTTCATGAA
The DNA here is from genome assembly GCF_048771995.1 of Taeniopygia guttata. Classification (NCBI taxonomy): domain Eukaryota; kingdom Metazoa; phylum Chordata; class Aves; order Passeriformes; family Estrildidae; genus Taeniopygia; species Taeniopygia guttata. Next base: position 112,154,040 of record NC_133027.1, read on the forward strand.
ATGTCTGCTAAAGTATGCAGCGTCCATACAGCTGGATATGATTATTCATTACTTTTACAACATTTATTTGCCTTATGTGTAGAGCAGGAAATAAAGAGGAGGATGATTGTATCAACAGATTTCTAAGTGGGTGTTTTTGTTCCATTTTCTCCTTGGCAGTGAGTACCCAGCCCAGCGCTCGAAGAAGGATTCGGAGGGATGTGAGATGGGGGTGGCAGGGTCTCTGAGTCTCTTGCAGAATGTGACTCTGTCAACACAGCCCATCTCCAGCCTGGACTGGAGCCCTGACAAAACAGGACTTTGTGTCTGTGGGGCTTATGACCAAACTGTGAGGGTGCTGATAGTTACAAAGCTTAACAAAATCTGACAGGAACATTAGAATTTCTGATGAGAAAGCAATATAGTTTGCAGTCTGTAAATATGGGAGGGGGAGCCCTTCTATTTCTAATTTAATTTCTTCTTTAATAAAACTGGATTGGAGAAATAGAAGGCAGATTTTTCTATTGAAAGTTCAGATATGTGCAATCAGAGTTGTTTGGCTGATTGTGCTGTGATGACTTGAAGTTGCCTGGGCACAAAATTTAACCTTCTAGAAATGTGAATTTACACTGAAAATAAAAATGTGCCTTTGTGTTAACACAGCTCTGTAATTGCAGAGTTCACTTGGGTTTGTGTTCAGTTTATTCATAGTGCAAATCTCTTCACACTTGTTAAATGGTTTGGCTTTATTATATATAGTGTTGTCCTTGTGCATTCATACAATGGGAACTTCTACAGAAAGTTGTTGTGTTACTGGATTTATTAATTAGAATGTTTGTTAAAGTGACTTAGGATTCTTTACTACAGTAGAGAAACGATAACAAAGGCTAAAATACTCAGGTTTAAAGGAGTAAGGTTTTTATTGAAGATCATACTGAAATTAAACTATCGAGCAAAATGCACTGTTTTATTATTTTAGTTGGGTTTCCTATTAAGTTTATATGTTCCATTGTTTTTAGATCTGTTTTCAACTTGATATTCCACAAATAAAATTATATGTAGTGTTTTCTTAACATGAACAAATTATATTATTCAAATATCCATTTAAAGATTTAGAAAAGTAATGTACAGAAAAACCTCACAGGCTATTAAACCCTAAACTTTGTGGAATGGAGAAATCCTTCATGCCTGTGTAGCAGAGGGTGGGGAGGAGGAACATGACAGTGGACCATAAACAAAGTGTGTCTGTGGAAGTCCTTGGTTTTAGTAGGTCACTGATGCTCTCCTCTACAAACTTAGGTTCTTGTATCTCAGATTTAGCAAGGGCCAGCCGGGATGAAAACACAGGCAGCATAGGCTAAATATTTTGTGGAAGACAAAGATTTATGAGATTCACCTGTCTTCCCTAAGAATTGATGGTTTACTTTCAAGTATATTTAATAATAATATTTAGTATCGGATTTTTTTTGACCCAAGTGATTGCATCTCCTTTTGTGCATGGTGTAATGTTGAGAGCATATTCTGAAATGATCTTAAATATTGTCCTCCTTAGGGTGCATTCCAGCAGGAGGGAATAGGGGGAACCATTACTCTGCACTCTTGGCTGCAGCTCTGGGGGTGTGGAATTCAAAGAATTCAAGTGCTTTGAGTCTAAAATGCACTGTTCAAAGATGACTTCTATTAACTTTGGGCTGTAAATAAAATATACTCACTGAAAGGTGTGAAAGGCTGTGGAAATAGGTAGAAATACGTTTTCTCTCTTTAACAGTGACTGAGTTAAGCACAGAGTAAGGGAAGAAAAAGCTCTCAGTGTAGGTACCTGCAAGGGAAACCAAAAATCTCCTGAGCCAGAGGACTGGGCTCTTGGTGCTATTTTTATGTACTTGCCCTGCAGCAAAAATGTCCCTTCTTTATTCAAACAATTCTGGGGAGATCTCCTAATGGGATACAACTTAGAGCAAGAACTATTAAGCAACAATTCTTAAAGCTCCTTGGGCCTCAAAATACGTAATGGTTGTTACCTCTCTGCACTTAATTTTGAGACTAATTTTATTCCTTGTTTTGTAAATGAAGGAATGTGCTCCCCATGAGTAGAGGGGAACATCGTTTCATGGAAACATGACAGTTTGCATATAAGGAGCTTGCAAAAAAACAGAGCTAGAGGAAAGCAGAGATGGAAGGTGGTGTGTCCTTGTTCCTTGAAGGTAAGTGTCTGTCCCTGTGTCCTACAAAATGAAAGACAGTTATTGTAGGAGAGAAGAGCTGCTGCTTGTGCCTGTACTGTGCATTATCTCCTCAGCAGATTGGATTTCTGCTTCTTGGAGGCTGAAGCAGCAAAAGCCGCCCGTGGCAGCCCAGCCTGCTCTATTTATAGTCCTTCCCCTTCTTGCTGAAGTGTGGCACCTTGCCTCTGCAGCCTGCAGAGCTGAAGTGTGTCCTAAATAAAATCATAATGCATCTGAGATGTCATGCCCAGACCAAATGCTCTCTGACGCAGCTCGAGGAGTGCTCTGGAAAACCCCTGCCTCGCCCAGGCCAGGGAATGGAATGTGCTCCCAAATTTGGAGGGACTGCATTGAACAAGTGGAGCTGCCTGGCAGCTCTTGCTTGTTTCCTGTGCAAACCATCCCTGTGTGCTCATGGAAGGAAACAAATCTGTTTACAGGCATGGCTGCAGCCCATGTGCAGGGACATGTTACATGGGTTTTTTTGGCTTGTGTTTTTTTTAACAAGGTGCTGCTCCAATCCCCAACAATCAGGTTTGGGTCTTTTGTTTCACACCAGTTTAGTTCTTTTGAATTTCACCATTTGTACAGGTCCTTGGAGATTACAACCCTCCAAGGTTTCTCTGCATGGAGTCAGTATTTGCATACAATATATAATTTTCCTCACAAAACAAAAGGTAATACAGCTGAGGCATGCCATGGACCAAATTTTAAGCAATGTAAGGCAAATTGTAGCTCTGTATGGGAAGCTACAATGCTGTGCTCTCACCTCTGCACAACCACTGATTCTGTTAGGGACATCGTGGAATTGGTAAAAGAAGGAAGATGGGGAATTGCACAGAAAAGGGAAGACGTGGTCTTCAGTGATTCCTTCAGAGACAGCAGACACAGCTTGTCAATGCAGTTCAGCTCATCTTCCCCAAATTATTCCTTTCAAATAGGTTTGATAGCAGAGAGGGATTTTTGGTTAAGCTGTCTGATCTGTAAGTAAGAGGCTTGTGGCCTGCATATTCAACTCTGTAATGAAGTTGTCTAAAGTTGGTATTGACAAAATGCCAGGAAAATACATTGATTTACTGCTTTTTTTTACCCCATTATTAATCCTGCATTTTCTTGTTCGTGATGCTATTAGTGTCGAGTTTTCAGTAGCATTCACTTCAAACAGGACTGCCCACTCCTCAGAAATGTCCAGATCACAGTCTGTATGTCTAGCCTGTATTTAAAGCCTTTATACATGCAAAATATTTTGCAGCAGCAAACCCAAGTCCCAGTAGATTGGGCAAGGGCAGCTGTTGCCTCAGGCAGGAGCCAAGAGCTGTATCACCCGGAGTGCAGTGCCAGGCATGGCTGTGGGGCTGCCTCTGGCAGGGCAGGTTCAGCCCAGAGGAAGGACCAGATGGAGTTTCTGTGGATCTGGCCCAGAGCTATTCAGTGACTTGGTGATGGTGACCAGTTCTAGCCTTGGCTGTGAAATGTTTCTATTACTTCTGGCCTTTTTGGGAGGACCTGCTTCCCACAGCACAGCCTGCCTCGGGAGTTGAACAGCATTGACCCCCAGAGGACACTGGAACTGGATTAGTGTTTCCTGATGGCCTCAAGAGTATCCAGAGTCTCAAGGGCACTGAGTAGCTGCCCCACATTCTGGTCTGTCTCCTCCTCAGCCACCAACCACCAAGGAAATTGTTGTGGAAGTTTTGCAGGATCCTGCAGGAGAGGTGATCACAGCAGGGCATCTCTTCCCAGTAGTGTTCTCCAGTGTTGCATTCTTAAATGGTTGATCTGGGCCAACTGACCCAATACTTTGCTGGTGTGATTCAGGAGTGCAGCATGAGCAGGAGGTGCTTCTAATAGGCAGTATGTGTGTGGCAGCCCTGCTTTGGAGACTAGCTCAGTGTCACAGTTTGGTCCCACATTTTATCAGTCAGTCTCTGAGCCAAAAAGTGAACCCACCGCTGTTTACCTTAGTACAGCTACAGTCTCTGGGACAGATTTCTCTTCAAAGAGTACTTTTCTCTCTTTCCAAGAGATCTCCCCCTCTCCTGCCTGTACTCCTCTGCAATCTTAGTTATATCTCCTGTCACCATCTCCATGTCTGGGGATTCGCAGAGGGAGCTGAGGTGCAAAACCATTTAAGGGCACATTTAAGTTCCCTCTTCTGTTATGCCTGGCAGTAAAAATAGCCTGTGCAGAATGTATGGATTGGGGTTCCCTTCCCAGAACCACGGCTCTTTCCACTCTTGTCAATGTGCAAGAGGCCACCCAAGGCTGACAACCTCTGCTTCACACCCTGACTTCCTTCTGGGGTAGCCATGTATGTTAAGGAGTGTTTTGATTGTCTAGAGCTTAATGACGGTGACAGAAGGGTTTATACATTATATATATATGACATTTCGCCTTTATAGGTGAAAATGAGGGGGGCAGAGCAACAAGTCAGATAACCTGGTGGGAATCTGTTAAGAGATCATCCATCCACAGTGAAGAGGCAGATGAAAGACTCTATACGCAGTTGAGAATTTCACAATTGCTAGTCCTTGTTCTTGAGGGGGACTTCAACTTACAGGATGTCTTCTAGAAATACAGCAGAGAGGAAAGAGCTGTGCAGGTTTCTAAGTGTGCAGCTGAACAGAGAGTGTTGGCTGGAACTTCGGAAAAAAAGAGAGTTTATGACCTGTGGCAGAAGGGGCAGGAAACTCAGGACAAGACTGTCATGAAGTTTTATGGAGGGAGAAAATTAGAAGGGCCAAAGCCCAGATAGAACTTAACCTGTCAACTGCCACACAATAAAAAAAAAATCTTCTTAAATACATTAGCAACAAATGGAGGGCTCAGGAGAATATCCATCCTTTATTGGATGCCAGAGGAAACACAGTGACAAAAGATGAAGGTAAAGGCTGAGGTATTTACTGCCTTGTTTGCCTCAGTCCTGAGTAGAAGACCACAAGTCTTACAAGGAGTAGCTGAAGGAGCTGGAGTTGTCTAGCCCCAGAGAAGAGAGAAAAGAAGGCTCAAGGGAGAACTTATTGCTCTGAAAGGAGGTTGTAGCCAGATGAGGGCTGGCATCTTCTAGGTAACAAGCAACAGGAGAAGGAAATGGCCTCAACTTGTGCCAGGGAAGATTCAGACTGGATAGTTGGAAAACTTTCTTCACTGTGGTGAATACACGGTAAGCAAGTTTTGGAAAAGCCTGCCCAAGGAAGGGGTGATGTCACCATCCCTAGTGGTTTTTAAAAGTTTAAAACCATGTAGATGTGGCACTTAGAAACATGGTTTAGTGGTGGGCTGGCTTAACTTGATGATCTTTCCTAAGGATTCCTTCCTAAACAATGGTATGATTATATGGTTCTTCAGCACGGCAGTGAAGCTGAATATTTTTCATCACTATGCAAAGTCCATCAGCAGCATAAATAAGTACAAGCAAGCTCTCCTAGGCTGCTTGTGATTTTAAGGTTATAAAACATTGAAAACATTCCCTGAAGCCAGAGGAACCAGAACCACAGAACTGCACAGCAATTGAGACATGATGGGACCTTTTCACATGGCAGTGGATCAGAATAGTAGCTCAGCCTGTTCATTGCATCAGTTGCTTACTATTAGCCTGGTTGTTACAGCTTTGCAGCTGAAATTACTCTTCAAGTAAATTCCTGCTTAACTCCCTAAGTCCCTGCTGCTTTTGGAGCGTCTACTTACAGTAAAACCCACCACCACTGGGTTTTATTTCAGGTAGATGCAGCTAATGAAACCAGTTCAGTTGCCTCTCATGCTAAACATTTCATTTTTAGGTCAGCAGCCTTCCTGCAGAGATGCCAGAAACCCTCCTTGTTCCTTTCTAGCACAGCTCAACCAGGCAGGACTTGGTGGCCTGTTCAGCAGACGTGAGGGACAGACACTCCTGCCTTGCAGAAGAGTGTGATGGCACAGGCCTGTGGCATCTTTATATCCAGCAGTTTTCCCTTCCTGACATCTGCATTCCCTTCCTCCCACATCCTGCTGTTGCAGAGTGCATAAGGAACCTAACAGCAGCCACACTTGGTCAGGCCAAAGACTTCTATCCTGCTTCTTCAGGGGGCATGTGTAGGTAAATAAATATTGAAAACCACTTTAAAATGACAACTACAATTTGGGTCCTAAGTTTAATTTAATCCTAAAGTTGTCTTAGGCTTTCTGCTAAAACAGAGTATAAAATATATTATTTTATTGAATTTAGGCAAAGAAGCTAACAAGTGAGACAGGTGGAATGCTAATGCATATAAAAATAAACCTAAATTTCTAATACAATTTACTTCCAATCTTAGTAAAAGATAGCTGTAAAAAAATTACATTTTTACATACTAATTTGGAAGAAATACAATCTTGGACTAGTATCAGAACAAATATTCTACACATGATACACAGCTTTCAATTTATTTCTACAGTTTCCATTTATAAATGCATTTCACCTAATATATATACATTCAATAAAAAAGGCTTTGTATGTAAAGTAACCCAGTACTTCACCACATCCTGTCATTTAATCTAGTTGGCATGAACACAAGCTCTTTTGATCTGTACCAACTATGACTATCTCAGTGTAGATCTCATACTCCCTATCTGTTATGCTAAAAAAGCTGTAATTAGAGGGCTTAAGCTAGTCTTATTGAATTATATTATTTTTCCTCCCTAAACCAAAGATACATCAATCTCAGTTTCCCTCTTTCTGTGTACTTTTGCATCTGTATTTTGATTAGAAATCCTATGTTTTCAAAAGAGAAAGGAGTCTGTGTTTAGTCAGTTTAAAGCCATTCTAATTTAATCTGAGTGCAGAAAAAAAAGGCACTTCCAGAGCATTTTAACTGAAAGGTGAGTCTAAGTTCACTTGGGCTCAGACTGCCACATACGCTGTCCCTAAGTTCAGCAAAGTGTAACAGAACATGGAAAATTTTGGGGGTTACGTTTCTTTTCCACTGTGCTAACATCACTACTATAGGATTTTTAGTTGATGAAAATGTGGGTCAGCCTCAAGACTCTCTTCCCCTTCTAACCCCATCTAGCAAGTAAGGAAAACACAACTGGCAGCCAGATAGATACCTCGATCTCTTTCTGGTCTCACCATCTGCATTGTAATAAATCACTGTAAAATCTCTATCCCTGCCCTCCCTCCCTGCATACATCTGGTCTCAGCAGAATTCAGGCAGAGACATAAATTCCCATATAAAGGGCACTGAGCCAGGCAGCTGCCTGTCACTGTCCTTTTAGGAATGTCTGTCTTCTGATTTACCAGAGGAAACATTGGGTACTCGCCCTTCCTCCACCAAGGAACAAGTGCACATCGGGCAGTCCTGGCAGATGGATGTTTGTGCTTCAGTTTATTCCTGCTACACCCTCTCCTGGTAACTTGCAGTCTGCCCACACATGGGACTGCAGATTCATTAAATTGCGCTGCAAAGAAATTAGATTGCAAATTCATTAGATTACACTGCCAAGAAATGGGCCTCACAAAAAAAAAAACAAAATGCCTATTCCAAAAGGCCCAAGGTGCCCTTCAGACACATGTGTACTACACACACGAACATCTCCCAGACTGGTCTGCTTGCCAGACTTTTGGTCTGATTTTAGAGTCTGCATTTTTATCCTGCCAATGGTTTATTAACCCTTTTGTTACAAGTAGCTTCATCTTTGTTATATTCACAGCAGATGAATCTAGGCTATATTTTTTAATTTACATTGTATTCTGTGTGATGTGTCCCAGAGCTTTTTCAGTGGTGCTGTTTCAGGGAGATGGAGTAGCCACAGCTGGTCTGTAGTTTTTTTGGTGTTTTGCATGACCCAGGCTGTATAATGATTCCAAAGAGGCCAAGACTACAGGATTTGGCCCCCACTTTGCTCCACAAAGAACATTGACTTGGCAGGAATCATGATGTTGTAGGTACAGTGGATGAGATGCATCATAATAATGCAATAATTATGTTATGTCACTTTGACTATTTCAGCAAAAATATTCCGGATTGTTTGCTGTTGTTTTGGGAATGATAGAGAAAAATCAATAATCATTCATAGGCCTCTCAAATGAAATGGTTTCCATTAAGTACCAGATGCCAGTAGAGCTTTTTGTGGATAGACTTGTCTATAGATATCCACATATAAAATAATAATATTTTTTCAGAGTGGCACCAGCATAAACCATTTGAATTATATGAGCTGTATCTCAGATTTTGGCTGGGATAAATGTGAATTCTTAACTCCTCACTCTCTGCTCCTGAAAACCAAACAGACAGTGCAGCCATTTTAAGCAGAAAATGAATGCTTTTATGCCTAATAACCTCCTGAGTGAATTGGCTTGAGAAATTCCAAGACTTGGCACTCAGTGTAGGAACTCCAGTTAACTAACAAAATATAAATCTGTAGTAGTCCAGCGCCAGAAGGAGCAAATCTACAACAAATATAAACCAGTAGAAGGAGACAGAGCCACACTGTATGACCAAGGAATAGGGAGCACAATCTGTACTGCATTAATGCTCTACATGGTTACAGTCTTCTACAAACAGAGCTGGCTGAATCTGAACATTGATCAGCAAGTGTTGCATTTTCCTTTGATCCTGTAATTGAAACAAAATATTGGGTTTAGGAAATAAGACTGGCAGCAATTTCTACCTAACATTTGGTAAATCAATTAGTCTATCAGTCAAATCCCCTCTCTGTATTTCCTGGTCTGTGACATGTGAATACTGAGCTAAGAATGAACTAAACATATGTTAAGTGTTCTGACCTCCTTGTAAACATTTGGCATAGTAGAATAGCAAACTATTATTCTATTTAGGAGTGCTGGTCTTGCTAACTCTCTGTTACCCTTCAGACTGTTCCATTTCTGAACATTTTGAAAAGAAAACTCTCCTAAATTCCCTTTTATTTACAGTGCATAATTTTGTACTTGTACTAGTAAAAATGAACATGAGAAAATAATTAAGACTGTGTTTTCTGAAAGTAATAAATGTCTAGGAAAATGCAGTGAAAAATGTTATTATTACACCAAAATATTAGCACACAGTAGGGATACCATTCTCTACCCCAGTGTTTTTACCACCTGTATGTGTCCCAGATATGGCTGACAGGCTCTTAAATAATCCCTGTGTTTGCTGCATTTATAATACTCATAAAACCCAAGTTTTAATTAATTTGCAGCCACTTTTGAAACTGAAGAGATAAACCTTCAAATCTCCTGCAGGAAAAGGAGACAAGATGCAAACAAGTAACAACGTCATCTGAAGATCTTTGGATATGCTTCCAGCTGGGACTAGGGAGAAAGACTCTTATTTGCAGCACACACTGATCTAATTAGATTTGACACAGTATAGCACTTAGATGATGTAAACCAGCTTATTAAATGGAAGCTCACTTTTGTGGTATTTTTAAAAGTACTAAAGGTGCAGGGAGGTGCACTGAAACTAGGTAAAATGCCCAAGTTCTACTCCTGCTTCCCCTAGAGATACAACTCTACTTTCCTCTTCAACTCTGATGAAGGACTCCAGTGATCTTATCTTGGAGGGGATAGGCTGCAAAACCTGAGTTACAATAAGCTTCAGATGAGATTTATGAGCAGGAGGCAAAAAGAGGTCTTTGGCAAGTAATGCCAATACTGTTGATGCAGATACTGACTTCTGCTTTACTGTTTAGGAGAATGTAAACCTGTAAAATGTGGATCTTATCTTTGGAAGCCACAGATGTGTTGGTACAGTCTTCCAGTCAGTGAGTTTTTGCAGTGAAGAAATATTAATCCACTGCATTTTGAACCCAGATTTATTTGCTGAAATCGTACAGGATCCTAGAATGGCTTGGGTTGGAAGGGACCTTAGAGATCCTCTAGTTCCAATCCCCTGCCATGGGCAGGGACGCCTTCCACTGGTTTTTAAAATTTTAAAAGTTTAATAATAATAAAATGGTTATAAAAATAACAATACAATTAGAGTAGTAAAGTTTAGAGTTAGGACAATTCAAGACAATAAAAAGCAAAGAATTATGGACATCCGGATACTCTCGGACACTAAGTCATGAAAAGCATTTGTGAACAAAGGAATCACCCTTAAAACAATACACTTGTTGCATATTCATAAATCCCTCATGGTTATCTATACATTCTATTTAAAACAAGAAACTCTGTCTGTTGTATGTCAACTGTTTCCTTTAATCCCCATGGCATCTTTGAGTCTGAGCAAGGCCTGAAGAAATTATCTTCTTCTGATAAGAAGCCATAAATTCCTCTCCTTTGGAAGATTTAGGTGTTCCTTGAAGTGAGTATCTCATTCCTAAAAAAAACTCCCCCCACATACATAGTCTCTATTTTAACATTATGTTGGAACCTAAAACTATATTTAACACACTACTTAAGATAATTAATACAGCATAACTTTCTAACATTACACATATAATATTCATTGTAATATTTGCGAAAAGCCAGTCATAAAATATACATTTTTCACAAGAGCATCTCCCTCCTCACTGTAGAATCCCAGAAGATAAGGGCCTCAAACACCGATAACTGCATGGCTGTGGAGCCAATGAATCAGACAGGAATCCCATCAGACAAGAATTCTTTAATACCAAAAGAGAGTTGGTAATAACACACTGTGAAGAAGAATAAATTGTGACTGGAGAAGGGGGCTATGAGGAGGTAGGGCACCACTTTTCTTGGACAACCATACTTGCTTAAATTCTTGGAGATAAGCACAACAAACCCACAGTGCAGGCACAGGACTGAGGCCAGGACATGGGCATGGGCTGTAGGAGTGATCCAAGGCCGTTCCAGACCCTTGACAGAACAGACAGTGCATGAAAACTAATTTATATACAGAGAAACGAGCCCTCAGGGCAGGGAAACTGTGGCGAGCACATTTCTCTCCCTCTCAGGATTTTTCATAGAGGTGCACAGAGACAAATGAAAGAGAAAACAATTTCTATTTCTGCTCCTTGTTTTTCCTATGTGGAATGTGTTTGGAGAATTGTTTACCTGGGGTGAGTGCTTGGTTTGATTCTGGTGAGGATTGTTTGAGCCTGATGGCCAATGCAACCCCACTGGGGCTGGGCTCTCAGAGAGGGTCACGAGTTGTGTTAAGAGTTAGAGTCAGAGAAAGTAGTATGTAGTTTCTTTTATATAGTATATTAATGTATTTTAGCATAGTTATAATAAAGAAATCATTCAGCCTTCTGAATTGAGTCAGACATGGTCATTTCTTCCCACTGGGTTCGCCTGCATTTACAATAGGAAACCATCCATAAAAAGGTATCCCTGCCCTGAACATCAGCTGGATCCCTTTCTCTTTCCCTCTCTTTTTCTCTCTCTCTTTCTCTCTCTTCCCCTTTTAATTCTCTCTTCCTTTTGTGCACGTCAGGGACTTACTTCTCACCAGCTCCTCTGATGATTTCCTAACAAAATCCTGCTGTTTGCTGGCCGTATCTCCCGGCTCCCTTCCTCCCGAGCTTCCCCTCACGGCCGGTTCCCGGCCCGCCCTTTCCGCCTCCGCTCCCTCACGTCAGCGCCGCGGCTCCCGCCCCGCTCCCGCTCATCGCCGTGCCCGGGATCCCCACACGGTGCTCGGCCACCCTCCCCAGGTAAGCCCCGTGGCTTCAGGCCTTTCCCGAGCCCTTGGGAAGCGGGAGGCAGGGCGGCTGTGCCTCCCTGGGAATGTTCAAGGCCAGGCTGGATGTGGCTCTGCTCTTGTGGAAGGTGTCCCTGCCCATGGCGGGGCATTGGAACCGGAGCGTCTCTGAGGTCCCTTCTAACGCCTTGTGAGCCAACGCGTGAAAAACGCCGATCGCTCGGTTTTTTAAGATTTTGGAAGTTTAATAATAATAATAAAATTGTTACAAAAGTAGTAATACAATTAGGCTAATAAAATTAGAGTTAGGACAATTACAAAGCAATAAAAGGGAAGTTATTACCGACGTCCGGATGCTCTCGGACATTAAGTTATGAAAACCATTCTTTGTGATCAAAGGAATAACCTTAATAGCTTGCTGTATATTTATATATCTCATACATGATGCATAATTTTTTTTGTAAATTAAGAACTTTTTTGGTTTTTGTTAACGTCTTCTCTTTAATCTTGGTGGTTTTAAAGAGATGGAGAGGAGGTGGAAGAATGTTTGTTTTTTTCCTGATAAGGAGGCTGTAACTTTTTATGGGTCCCCTTCGCTGGCATCTCTGTGTGAAGAGTGTCTTCATTATTTCATCTTCTTGCTCGAGTTTGTAACAAATCTTATATTGTAGAGTTTCTATTTTTAACATTATGTTGTAACTTAAAGCTACATTTAACACACTACTTAAGAGAATTAATAGAGCATAACTTTCTAACATTACACATAAAATATCGAGGAATGGACTTCCACTAGCAAATAAAACTTTAGATGATGAAGATTAAAAGGCCTCATTTCTGAGACAAACAAAAATGGAAGAATTGGATTTTAGACTCAACATTGACATGTGTCTGGCACATTTCTTGGTTTTAAAGGTATAAAACACCACTTCAAATCTAAAATACCTGGATATTGCTAATCCTGTGGTAGTATGACCATTGGTAAAGAAATGAGAAAACACTCAACCCAAGGCTCTTCTCCAGAGTGTGAGAAACTTGAAAGTAATTGGTAGAATTTTCGGGCTTCATGTCAGAAAAGCAGTGCACAAGTCACACAAACCTTTATGATAAATGCCTTTCTCTTTGAAGTGGCTTAAGATTTTTAGCATTGTTTTTTCATTGCTTTTCCTCTAAATAAATAAACAGTACACTGGAATGGACTGGCCACCATAGCTCTAGGTAGATGGTTTTCTCCAGCATCAGTAAAATTGATGCTAAGAACACAAACATCCCACAATTACTGCAATATATTGAACCAAAATATGGGTATACATGCTTCTAATAGTGAACAGCCAAATAAAAGTAATAGTTAGCACAGCCAAATAAAAACCAGCCAAAAATACTTTTGAATTTCTATTCAAAATGGTACACAGAGCCACTACACAAATAACAAATACAGAAAATTGCACTCCAGTAAAGGGAAGTGCTTTTTCATGTATTGTGGAACTGGTGGCTAAAGGAAACTAGGTCAGCAGTTCAAAAGGATTGGAAAAACCTCTTGGCTTTAATTCTGGATATTCATATTCATGGTGCTGATATCAGTGCTGTGTGGAAGCAGGTTTTAGAAGTAGTAAACTCTCCATAGTTTACAAGTATACATGAGGTGCAAACTGCAGGCAGGTCGTTTCCAGTTTGCTGCAAATTTGGTAGGACAGAAGCATTCAGTATTGATTGTTGTCCCCACTGTTTGTAAACTGATTTGTCACAGGAGACAATCTTTTGCTGCACAAGAAGTTCCTGGTAGGTTCAGTGCCAAGAAAAGTATATGTTTTAAAGACCAGTTTAGAGGCACACATTTAGTATCAGAGTGAACTTGAAGTGTGGCAGCATATCTTAGTGCGGGAGCTTTTATGAAAACCTCTCATGAAGAAGTGTTCTGCACATACCTGAAGAAAGCTGTTTTTATTATTGTACTTCTGCTGGGTGTACTGATGGGTTGGAGCTGAACAAGAGGCAGGTTATATTGGATTTGTTCAGAAAAAGAAACCACTGTGTCATCCAAGATGTGTCATTTGAGACAGTTGATTACAGAGAGCAAAAGTGTTTTATGATGGAGATGGAGTTGAAAGTTTACATCAGTGGATGTAGATGGGGCTGTGGTGAATGAGGGATGTTTAATCCAAGCTGTTTTCCCATGGGAAATCCTTCAGCCTTTATTAGCTGAATTGTAAATGAGCCTATAATACTATTCTCTCCCTTAAAATTTTAAGATCTTTTTAAAACAGATGAGAATAAACTTCACAAATCCTCTGAAGCTGAAGTGACTCAGTGGCATCAGCAAGAGATTGATAGGTATGAGCTGTTTTGTAGGATGGCTCTGTGCAGGATTTTTTGGAGCCATAGTACAAATTATGGCACATAAATTTAAATTTCGGATGCTGGTTGTTCTGTTGCCCTACAGCCACAGCAGTGACCTGCAGTGTTAGAGCAGAAGTTACACTTTGCTGCACTTGCACATCAGCTGCACTCACTGCAGGCTGTCAGTCAGGACTCACAGCAGGTAGGACAGTGCCAGTTTTCAGCAGCTGACAGAGATGGTTTGTCATATTGATGATGTTCATGTGTTTATTTTGATTTTGAGAGCAGTTTTATGTGTCCTAACCAAAAGGTTTTGGGTTTGGTTTTGTTTTCTCTAATTATTTTTTCCTCTATGCAATCAGTAAATATCCATGAAAAGAAGAAATAATCTAATTACCTAATCTGATTTTTATTAGGTGAAAAATCTGAAGAAATAAAGCTGAGCTAAGCTTAGTATGAGCTGAGCAAAGTATGAAGAAAAGACCTTTTAATGCTTAAGAAATATGCAAGAATTATCATGATATGTGAATTGCAATATTACCAGAATGCTAAATCGCTTTTTGTCTGCTGTTTGCATGTTACAAAATATTTCAAATACACCATTTTTATCCTGAACTTGCAGCTTTAATTCCAATTGAAAACCACGCGCATGATGCTAACATTGAGCATTTTTCATTTCTGCTTAAGTAGTTTCCTATTGCCATGATGAAAGATGCATGTAGCTTCCACTAATTTCACAATGTATCTTCAGCAAAATCTCTCATGGAGGTACTTCTGGCCTAATTAGAGTTTATATCCTTCAGTATGACGGGGCTTTGCTGGGGGAAGAACAGGGTGTGAGCAGGAAGGGAAGTTTGGTTTTGCTTTTTAAGCCAGCTGGCAATTGCTTTTGAAGGCTTGTGTTAAACCACCTCTGGATATATTAAAAGATTATTCATAAAAGCCACCTGAAAGTTGACTGCAGTTTTTCTTTTTCCTGGGTGTGCTTTTCTTAAAAGGGGTCTGTAGTTCTTCTCGTCTTTATCCTGGAAGATAAATATAGCTAATTTTGCCAGTAGTATTGTCCACAACCATCTGTATTCTGTTTTTATTTAAAATACCTTCATATGGCATTTAACTTGGTTGTATCTTAGATCAATAGCCATGTTAACACTGCAGCAAACTGCTTTTGATTGTCACCTGTGTAGCTGTTTTTATAAAGTCTGCAGAAGATGACATATCTTCTCTTTCTCCTTTTCATATTTATCTCTTCTCTGTGGTTCATTAATAATGTCTGATATTTCCCTACTTTTTTGCAGTTTTGTATTACCTGCTTTGGTCTATAGTATATTGATATGTGGACTGCAAAGAGAACAAGGTGTTCCATGTGTTCTAAGCAGAAAATGCAGTCATCTTTCTGAATAAATGAAATTTTATTCAGAAATTTCAGAATATTCAGAAATTTTACACCTATGGACACTAATAAACACTTTTTAAACAGACCTAAATGCAATGCATAAATTTTCTTATGAAAATTGTTTACTTTTGCAATCTAAAGTCCTTTTCTTAATCAAATACATATTCTTTTTTTTTTTTTTTTTTTTTTTTTTTTCCCCAAAAATTACGTGGCAGCTCAGGGTTATTAAAAGGGAAGTTTGTTTCTGGTAAGTTGGTGTTAGGAAATTGTACAACATTTTTCATCACAGTTTTTTTGCCTCGGTGTCCTTAATCAAAGTAGTCCATTTCTTTTGTATTTTATGTTTATGAGTTATGAACCTTTCTTTGCATTCTCAAAATCTAATATCTTTTAAAGTATTACTATTGTAACACAACCACAGGTTATGTGTTGTGCATCATAGGTCTTACTGCTTGATAATGAAAATTCTATCTTATTTCCTTTATAATTCCCCATTTTTCGCATTACTTACCTAGCTAGAATTTTTCATTACTTCTCTTACTTGAATATTAATACTATCCTTAATTTTCAAAGTGAGAACTCAGTGCCAAATAAAAGCTGGTTGGAAGTCAATAAATTCAAATCAGAAAACCTGTCTAATTAATATTGTCTTCTGGGACTGACTTAAGTTTTTGCAAAAAGAAACACTTGAAGAACTTTGAGGAAAATTTTGTTAGTTATTTAATAACTGAAACATAACTACTGAGGGCAGTATAGCTTTTGGGTATATTTAGAGAGTCATGGAGTTCCCTACTATCCTTGGCTCTGTCATTGTGCAGGTGTGAGTACACAACCCATGCGTTGATTTTGGCAGAAACAGCTTTGTGGAGTTTCTGGTGTACATGTTTTCTAATGTAGTTTGCTCTTGTTAAGGTTACCAGAATTATTTTAGGCTGTTGACTTTTGCCTCGTTGTTGGCACATATATTCTGCTTAGAGATTAGTTATGCTGAAACAACAGTGTAATGAAAAGACAGAGGTCCCTACACAGCAAGAGTAGGAACTTGCTAGTTCTGTTGAAGTGAACAAAAAACACAAGTTTAATAATTTCTTCCCACTCCCACGCAGAAGCAGCACACTTAGAAGTGAAGGGTTCTGTACACAGGCTAAAGGGCAACCTTGTTCCTTTGAAGTTGGAGGTTAAGATTTTTCCTTTTCTTTCTTTTATCTTTCATGGAATTTTGTTCCCATTTGATGTAAGAGACAATAATGGCCAAGTTGGGGGTAGGGTGCAGCTGGCTGCTTTCTTACCTGAGGGGCTTTTTTTTGGGAAGGGCAGAGATATGGTGAGATTCTGGCTGGGCTGGGCTCTGGTTCTCTCTCAATCTCCACAGAGGGACAGCTGGTCTGTGGTCACTGCTTTTGTAAACCAGCTGCAATTAATTTTGGTAACACACACTTGCTACAGGTTTTTGTTACTTCTCTTTTTTATTCTTGCTGGTGCTGGATACACTGATTAAGGGAGAGGGAGGTGTTGGAGCTTATCAGGATGTTCATGCCTGCCTATCAAATCAAGACCATAGCAATTAAGTACTGCAGTGATGGAGACATCTGTAGGTGATTGCTGGATTGGATTACCTCTCCCTGTTTGTGTAAGTGTAGGACAGACACCTTCTAACCAAACTTGGCTGTATTAATGACCATGAAAATCTAGTTTCTTTTGTAGTTTTGAGGGGTTTTAAATGCTGTATTATATGAACAAAAGTTAACAACAAACATTTTTTCTGAACCCTTTTAATCAATCTAACATGGCAGATTATAAAGCAGGTGGCCAGGAGGGTAGAACGAAACACAAACAGTGTTATTGTGAATGTCAGAAATAATTTTATTGGTATTTTGCCTTTTTGTGGGCAGCATTTTGTGGATCCAGCTCAGCTTTCTTCCTTGGGTTTGCCACAGCTTACAGAAGCAATACTTCAGTATGTGGTGTGTGGGTTACATGCTGGGGTGGGGAGGGGACCTTTAGCATGGTTGGCATTGTGATTCTGTACTCACTGTGAGAACCAGCTCTGACCAAGATGAGCAGTCATGCAGCTGAGTAGGATTATAATTCTTAACTGTGCAAACAATAGCAGCAAAACTGGGCTTGTTAACTGCCTGATCATATTTCTGAAATCACATGGTGGGGTTAAAACTGAAGTTGCAGACAAACTTGAGTAGCTCCACAGTTTTTTCTCCCAATCATCTTCCTTTTTGACCCCCAAGAGACAATATAAATAAAAATAAACCTTTCTGACACATCTCATGCTCTTGCCAGGGAAAGATCAAATCATTATCTAAAACCAACTGTGGTGATGTGACAGCTCTTTGTACTGACTGGTGTGGCTTGGTGTTCATAGATAAAGTTCAGTCTCTCCAGTTTCTGTTCCCTCCCTCTGTACTCAGCACCTGGAGAGTGGGATTGTCACACTGATTCTAAGAAGAAAAGTCTGCAGTGATCCAGGTGCTCCCACTGCTCTTGATGCAGCTCACCAAATAGGCAGGAAAATTACATATTTCTTTTCCTCTTTCCTTAGAACATTCGAAAACTTGTTGCTCAGTAGAAATTGTAGAAAATAACATATCTGTAAGTAACATTAACTCCCCAAGATAATACACGATTTATGATTTGAGAGGAATTAAAGATACTGATTATAAACCAGCAGTCAGATGGCTTGGCAGTGGCCATACCATGGTACTGTGAATTCTGGGAATAAAAAAGGGGTGCTTTGGGAGTTTGCACATCTTATTTCCCAGTTGCTGTGCACTGATCTGTTGACAGGATTGCAAGAGTTTTCTGAAATCCCAAAATCAACTCAGCTTTGTTACAGGTAGAGTTGTATTGGGGATTATAATACCCCATAGGGACTTCAGAAAGCTAGATACAGGGTTCACAAGAATAATTTTTTGTGAACTAACCATGACATAAATGAACTGACCATGACATAACTGGTGCTGAAGTAATGTCTCTTCCTAAGACAGACTGAAGCTGTATCCCCATTGGTTTGGTTTGTGGTTTGGGTTTTTTTTTGGTTAGTTAGTTTTGGTTTTGTTTTTCCTGGTGTCCTGCTTGCTACTTGGTGTAGCTCTTTACTACACTGTGATTTATAGAGCACTTCTTTTAAACATGCAAATAATTTCTTTCTATTACAGATCATAAAAGCTAAATACTGTTTTAGGACTATTGCAAGAATAGGTACTAAAGTCATGTAAATTGTAATGCTCCTTCTTGCCATTTTATACAGGAATTAGGAGATATCCCTGAAATTGAAGGACCTTTAACTGTGTTGCTGCTGGCATTATCTGCTAGAACTCTTCACACGTAGGCATTTCTTATAATGTTTAATGAATGAATGCTAATGCTTTGTGTTGTAAATTACAGTCTTTTAAATGCCTACAGTCTGTAGGTACTTAATGAAAAGGATTATTATTTTTGTTTCCACTTTCCAGATGGAAATGTCAGAAGATGATAACAACATGGAAGAATACCCCACTGAAATTCATGATTATCTCACAGCATTTGAGAAGTCTCTTGGTTCTGTAGATGAGATGCTGAAGACAATGATGTCAGTTTCTAGGAATGAGCTTTTGCAAAAGGTAAATTACCTTCCTTTTGCAACTCTTTTTCTTATTAATACACAAATACTTGAGAGCCTGAATTGAAATAAAGGGGTCGGTTAGGCCAGCCACTGCACAGAGAAATAACAAAAATGACACTCCTACACTTGTCACCTATTGTTAAATTCTTATATTTCTAAGATGTCCAGATGGTCTTACAGGCTCAACAATGCAACACATGCTCTTCCAAGCTGGTAAGTGATAACTTCACCAGTGAGACATTTAGCTCAGGGAACATTACAGCTTATTCCTGACCTTCCTTAACATGCTTGTCCATAATGGAGAGGTCACTCACATTTTTGTCTGAGACTTCTTCACAACAAACTGAATGGAACTGGTGTACCCAGCAAGATGGGAACTGGCAGAAGTGAGAATTGATCTGATTCCAGAAGTCTGGACTTGCAGAACCTGGGCTGTCTCCTCTAGCTGTGCTATAAATCTGCAAAATGTGGCTTTTTATCAGAGGAAGGTAGTGCCTGAGAATTTCATAGAAGCATCTTTTGTCTTGTAACATTTAAAGCCTAACGTGTAATTTCTTTCTGTAGGGCAAGAAAAAGGCAGCACATGAGGGAACTTCTTTATCCTGTGGGGATTTCTTACACAAATAAATTATGAAGAAAACAGTCTTGACAACACAGATCTTTTGACAGTATCCATGTTAGAACTAGTGAGCTGCAGAATGATGTTATCGGAGTTTCTGGAAGTCGTGTAGGACTAAAATAATAAATTGACTTTGACAGTCAAGGGAAACAAAACCCCTTTCATTAGCTTTATACGTCCTTTGCTTTATATCCATGAGTATTCTGACATGCATTGGAGACACAGTCTGCCATGTATAGTGTTAACATTAATTGATTGTATATTGACGTTTGTGTTTCAGCAACTTTTAAACTTTTCCTTCCATTGATAGCAACAGCTATTTGGAATTAAGTTTCTGTGGAAAAACGAGGACTTAATTTCTGACTAAGGGAGCAGTAGTCCAAGAGCTACATGCTAAGGGATTGGGCTTTTGGATGTATGGGACTGTGGCATTTAACTTCAGACTGGGAGAATTACATGAACACTCGGAGAGGAGAGAATGAATGGTCTTGTGATGGCATGGAAATAAGGCATAAACATAGTCTCACTGAACTTGTGATGCAGAAATGTGCTCCTTCAGTGTGTATTCTTTTATTGCTAGATTTGCAATTATAAAATGTGCACATTACCAGAATCTGTGCATATCTTGCTTAAAAATCTTCAAATATTATTTTTTTTTTTTTAATTCTAGTTAGATCCTCTTGAGCAAGCAAAGCTGGATTTGGTTTCGGTGTACACATTAAATTCTATGTTCTGGGGTAAGTATGTGGTAGAAAGGAAAACGTAGTATTTGTGATTACCATTCGAACACCTAGACAACCAAAAACAATAAATAATCATATCTCATAGCCAAGTAACTAAAAACTTGTTTTTAGTGGGTCCCTGAGGACCCACATTAATATCATCCATAGGGTAAATGATGCTGAAATTCCAAATCAAAAATCTAAATTTAGAAAAGCCAATTTTGTACATCTGTAAGTATGTTTCTGGTTCCTTTGTGGCAACCTTTTCTGTTCTTTAAAGGATTGAAAGTTTAACAATTTTTAGTTGTTAACTTTTAACCATTTTAGTTGCTGGGGGTATTTTAGCTGCATTATTTAATAATAATAGTTTTTCAAATACTTAATGACGCAGTTAACAATTCTTATTAATGATTTTGTGTGGAAGGTTTGGTTTTCCTATGTGACTGATAGGGTCCTCAGTCATAGACAGTCTTCAGTTTCAAAACAATCTTGTGTTTTTCTTGTAGTATACTTGGCTACCCAAGGAATCAATCCAAAAGAACATCCAGTGAAACAAGAACTGGTGAGTTGCTTACACTGGATGTCTCCTACTTGTGCAGGATGGTTAGACCAAATAGAAGTTTAAAAATGTTTATATCTACATTTAAAAATGATACATTGCTCTAATGGCATGCATATGCTGCATGGTGTTATGTAACTATTTATATGCCCTGCCTCTAAATTAAGAAAGTAATTTTTTTTACTTTTAAACAGTACTGTTTAAAGTAAAGTTGTAGAATCTGCTGAAATTAGAAAAGGATGATGAATGATATAATCTTTTCATTTTTTTCCACCTTTGGCTGAGAATTGGATTCTGTGCAGAGCAGCTTTTCACTTATATCTGTTAAATGGAAAAATGTTACAGGCCTGATAATAATTTATAACTTCCAGTATGGCATTTTTTTTTTCTTATAAATACTTGGAATCATGTTAATCTTTGAGGCTGCCTTTTCTTACTTTCTATGACTTTAAAAGTACAGTGTGGTTGATTTACTAGCGAAGACGGGAAAGTGCCCCCTCCCCCTTCCAAGCCCTCCATTAATTCATTTTCTCAGCAGTAAAGAATCCAGTTCAGCAACAAAGCTAAAAGCTTTTTTGGCACCAGTTGTATGTGTATTGTCCAGTAATTCTGCATTAGTGACATATTTACGACCTATAATAAATCTTTAGTTTTGTCTTTATATTCCATTTAGATGCATGACTACAGTACAGAAGGCCTTGAAAATTCTGCTGACTTAAAAAACCGAATCATTTAGCCTGAAGAAAAAACCGAAATCAAAATTTCTCACTACTCATTTTAATTCCTGAATAAATGAAAATATTTAATCTCAGCAGATGTAAAATACTAAGCTTAAATGTAATCCTTACATAATCAGTGGAATGAGAGAGAGGACTAAAAAATGCAGAAAGCTAGCCTGAATAACAAGAATACTTGTATTTTTAATTTTGTGAGCTTTTCAGTAGTCTAGACTGTATCATATTAAAAAATGCATCAGTTAATACTTCATGAGCTTTCTGTCAGTTTTACTTTGTTCCTCCTATATTATATAGTATCTGAATATCGTGTTCATTTAGTGATGCTAAGAACTTTTTTCTCTTGTGCTGTGGATATTTTGTGTTGTATTTTGCTTCACAACTGCTGTTTTAACTCTGAAGAGTGAATATTTTCATAGCTGATTGTTACTCAGGTCTCTTTTCCTTTTGCAAGTATCAAGGCTGCACATGAATGCACATTTCTTCCTTCCAGAGGCATTGTGATGTTCTTATTCATGTGGAAAGGGAATTAAAAAAGACTGTTCTGTCATGATTATTTTGTTTGTAGGATTGCTCTCCTTGTGTACATGCAGGTATTCAAACTGTATTAATAAAACTCACACTCAGACTATCAGAATTCATTTCTTTTGTCAAGTTGACATTTTCCAGCTCCTTTTTCCCATGTTAATACATTAGGCTTGCCATCTGTTCTCATTAGCCATCTCAGTCACCAAAGAAGTATTACAGCTGATCATGGTTTCAGACCCTGTAAAGCCCTCCTTGTTAAAGCTGTGTTTTTGATACAGAAAGAGTGGCCAAGTTTTTGACAGTTGCTTATAATGATCACTGAAGAGTTGAAAATCAGTTCTGTAGTGTAAGTCCTGTAACTTTTGTTCCAGATTCAAAGAGGTAGCAATGGCTGTGTGAGAAATGTGTGGGTTACATATCAAAATTTATTTTAGCAGTATCCACGTGTGTTCTGTTAATCCACGTTTCATAGTTCAGGTATCAGGCAGGGCACTAAATATATGTGTATATATATATATATTACTGTTGTTTGTGTGACAGTAACACCCAAAGGCCCTACAGTTAAGGCCATATTAGGCTAAATATGTAGACCTGAAATCTGTAAACCAAATTGTTAAATATTTTGCAGAGTTACTGTGAGCATATTCCCTCGTCAGTAAAGAGAAGCAGGCACTTATCAGAGGTAGAATCCCATCTTAAAGCTGCTTAGTACCCTCTCAAAGTAATTTTCTTCATTTGTTGCAGGAGCAGATGAGGACAAGTAGGCACATAAATGAGATTGTTAAGCTGGGGGTGGGTATAGTTCTGTGGGGCCGACTCCAAGTCATGGTTTGGTAAAAAAACAAAAAAAAACAAACCACCATAAACTCCAAATAACTGGTAGGCTAAGATTTTTCAAGTAAGTGTGCCTTTTCCCTGGAAATAGGCCTGTGTTGTTATTTATGGCCATAAAATGAACTTCTGATATGGCTGGAAATTCATCAGGCTGCCCTAAATAAGTTCTTTGATAAGCCCCTTGACCATTTCAGGAACTTAAGCCCTAGATTTCTGGGTAGTTGCATGTGTGATGCTTGTGCCATCTTTGATTTTGTCTAAGATGACTTTTTAGCTTTTCTTGGACTTGCTGATTTTTTTTTTTTTTTTTTGGTGGACAGTAGTCAGGCAGCATAATGCATCCATAAATGTATCAAATACCTAAATATTATTTTGGCATCTTTATGTAAGTCAAACTCCAAACTGAGTTCAGTATTTTATTTTCTAACTTTGCTTGCAAGAACAGTTCCCATATCTTTGCAAATAAGGTGCAGAGTCTGCAACTCTGTAGGACTTTGTGTTCCTGTTACAGTGGGTGTCATGCAGATGGTGTGGTAGGTACCTGTGATGGAAAATATGCTAAAGGGAAGTCTCAAGATTGCAAATAGCCTGGTATATTTATTTAAGTAATACTATTCTTCTCAGTGTTACAGTTCTAGAAGTGTACAGTGTGGAGAACTTGTGCTCATTGATTCATTTTAGCAGTAATCTTGGGAGAATGGTTTGAAATACTTTTCCTTTTTTCTTTTCTCCCTAGGAGAGAATAAGAACATATATGAACAAGGTCAAAGAAATAGCAGACAAGAAAAAGGCATCCAAACTCGATAAAGGAGCTGCTTCTAGATTTGTAAAAAATGCACTCTGGGAACCAAATGCAGAAAAGGAACATACTTCCAAAACTTCTGCTAAAGGAAAAAAGCAACAGAGGGACTAAATCCTTTTTTCCCCCCATAAGAATTGCAGACACCTAGAACTTACTTGGAAATGTTTTGCATACTGCATGCATCTCATAGAAGTGCTGTATAACAGATTAATTTATACTTAAAAATTTTACAGGATTGTGTTTTGTCCAGAACACTTGTTACTGAGGTGATCACATTTAATGTGTATCTAAAAGTGCCATTTGATGCACATTGGACATTTTATTACTCAAGTTATAACGACCTGACATATACTTGTTGGTAATAAATACTAGTGATGTTTTGTTTATAATGCCTATGAATTAATTTTTTTAAATGATTTATTGGTACTTTTTTATATGTCCTCAATCTCCTCAATATTAAAAAGTTTCAAACATTGCTATCCAGTCTGTGGTGTTCATGGAAGGAGCATTGTGTGAAATGCCATATTTGTAGAGTTTGGTAAGGTTTATTCACTGTTTTAAACTCTTTTCAACTTGAAAGTGTGCAATATTCCTTTCCTTTCTTGCCTCTGAGAAAGCAGGGCTTCAAGGGCCACAGACAAACACTGTGTCTAGTCAGTGGAAAAGTTAGATATTCCCCCAAGGGCAGTTTGTAGGGTCCAAAAAAACAGAGCAGCCTGGGGATGGCTATTAGGAAACAGCAAATGCAGGATCTTGATGGAATTTTGGCTGCAGTGCTCATCCCTTAGTGCTGATGCTCTGCACTGGTAGGAGTGTGGCCATCTATTGGTGTTTCTCAAATCTTCATTAGAGAAAGCATCCTCTGGTGCAATAAAAAGTGCTGCTTCATCTTGGAAATACTGTACTTTTCCTCAAAATGTGAAGATTAATTATTTAGGAAGGATGGAGTGTTAGGTGGGTTTAGGTTTCAATATTTTGCAATGCAAAGCTCAATTATCTGCCCAAAAGCTATTGAACAATTAGCGAGGAATTAAGAATTATGAAGGAAAAAATAGATGATTTGGCTCAAAAAAAAAAAAAAATGCAGTATGGGTAGCAGTCCAGTGAAAGACTAAATGATAAGAACAAAGCTCTAGTATTGCAAGCTGAATGATGTTCAGTGGATGGTTGCTGTCCTTGGCATTGTGCTGCAGCAGGCAATGCAGAGTGTGAACTGAACTGAATTAGGTATTAAAATGAAGGTTTTTCCCTAATTATTACCTAAAAATACACATTTTAAAGGAAAAATTCAATGCATTGTCAAGCTTACTAAACTCATTACATGTCTAGAAACTTTTTTAGTGACTGGTATGAATTTACATATTCTTGTTTACAATAAACTCTTCAGGTAAATAGCAATGCCATCAATCCATCGAACCAGAGAACAATTTAGATGTGGGTACCTAACCTTGCTGCCTCAAATCCACAGGACTGCTTATGTGAGTATACATGTCAAAGGCCTATAAAAAGATAAACAACAGTGTTTTATTTCTTCAGGTTATGTTATGGTTGTGTCAAATGAAGGAGCTGTTGGACCTGGGAGTCCAAAAAAAAAAAAATAGGGGAGTTGGGAGAGTTGTGTTTTGTTGGGTTTTTTTTTGTTTGTTTGCTTTGTTTTGGTGAGGTTCAAAATGTTAATCTCAAACCCACCAATCTAAAAAAAAAGAAAAAAGGTCAGGTGTTCTTTGGACTAGTGGGGAAGACGTTTGGAGGATAGAAGTGGTTTGAAGTAGCACAAACCAGAGCACTTTAAAATAGAAATTTTCTGGGAGATAACATCTTCTGCTTTGAGAGGCATTGTCTTGAGGAAATTAGTAGCTCAGCTTGTACTTATGTGCAGTGCTGTTAATTAAATGGGGATTGGAGGACATTTCCATTACGAGATTTTCCTCTTAAGCTTCAATTACAGGTTTTGTTTTAAAAGGATAATTTCTGGAAAGGATCATAATTCATTGTCCAGTAAAGTACACAGGTTTCATTGGTAAATGTTTAAACAAGAGTAATGCAAGGCTATTAGCTGAGACTTACTGAGGTAGAAGTCCATCTGGCATAATTAATTATATGCAGGTATTTGACATTTGTAGTAGGGCAGTTTAAGTAGATATAGCATGTGCAATTTTGTGAATTTTTTTAAGCCTTGCATCATGTTAATGGTGTGGATTGCAGCTTTGGTTTTCTGACACAACCCAACCCAGACAAATACCTCACAAACTAAGAATCCTCACCCTGTGCTTATTATTCACTATCAGCACTATTTGAAAGAAGCTTGAAATCATGATTATGAATGCTAAGTGGTTTTTATATCCTTGAAGTGATTACTTTGTTAAAGATTTTGTTTTGATTCAGAGATTTAATGAATTCTTGGAACTTTTCTTGCTTTCCACTCTTTGCACCAAGGAAGTGGTGAGGTTGGTGAGAGCATGTGAAGTTAGCAGCTGGGACTTGAATTTGGTATGAGGTTGCACGAGGAATTTTCCAAGTTCACAAAAATATATTTCAGAAGAGAAATGAAAATGCAGCTCAGGATGTTAAATCCCATTTGTGTTAGTGGCAAATAACTGCATAAAAATAGCAATTTGGCATTAACTATCCTAGGCATTAAGGAGATTTTTACTGTAACAAAATGACTACCTGACACGAGAAACAAGGTATTCTCTGAGCTGTGTGAAGTTTCCACAGATCTACTCCTAGAAAACATTTCTCTGACAGAGAGTTTACTGTGGCTTAAATTTCCAGCCTTAAAAATGCTTGCCATATGACTTGGGAAGTCAACATATCAATAAGGCTCATTTCTATTCCTTCAGTATTTTTATTACTGGAGAACTGCATTCCTTAGAGTTTGTTTTTTATTAAGTCATTTTTCCTGGCCTTGAAAATCAGTGCTAGCATAAAGCTTTGTCAAAAACTGTCAGTGTTGTTGTTATATTGAAAATCTCCTCAGACGTATTTATCTGGATTAATAAAAGCTAAACAAACAAAATTATCTCAGGATTAGGAACTTTCTTGGGTTTAAGAGGGTAGACTGGTACTCAGTTTTTATTTTTTATCTGCGGGCTGGGAATATGACAAATATAGAGGGAAATGCTAGTTTTCATAGTAAATGACATACATATAAAGATGTCAAAACAGAGCATTATTGTTTATGTTTCTTAGACATTCACTTGCTAATGACTAAAAAAAAAAAGGTGTTAAGCTACATCAGTTACAGAAAATAAATAGAATTTGTCATTTTAGAATCACGATACATATTTGTTAAAAAATGCATTTGTTTCTGCAGTGGAACAGTGTAATTTTCTTTCTCCTAACCTGCTTTGAGTAATATTTCTTACTCAAAGTTTCAGAAAGTCCACTTGAATGTTTTTGTTTTGCAGAGCACTCTTAGCATCTTAATGTAAGTGGTTGTTTGGGTGCTTTTTTCTTTAATTTCTGCTTTCCAGTGGGATACACTTGTGATATTTTATTGATAAAACCAACAGTGTATCTTTTTGCTGACTTTTAACCTTTCCTGTAGCAGAAGATTAGAGATCTATGGAATATTTAATGCTGGTGATCTAAGAAGCAGACCTTGAACTGCACCGTTTTCATCAGCTGTACCAAAGGGTAAAGAGCAAAAGCTTGTTTTTACTACTAAGCTGAGTGAATATGGCATGGAAATCTTGTAATGGCATGGTATCAATTTGTAAAGTGATATATTTCAGAAGGGATACTAAATTTGACTGTGAATAAAAAGCTGTATAAATGGAACATTTAAGAGGCTATCTTTTGCTTTTCAGTGTAGGGTTGCCTTGACATCTATCATTTCAACCTGGCAGCCCCAGCAAATTGATGGAAGCAATTCGGTATGATAATTCAGAATTGCCAAGAGGCTTCTTCTGAGTCTAGTGTGGACACAATCCATGGACAAATTTAAAGTCGAACTGATAGAAAGTGGATTTAATTCAGCTCTATATTGTTCCAACTTTACATCAAGACAGTCTTGGTATCAAAGGTACCTAGAGAGCATATCCAAAGAGTACATGAACCACAAACTGATTTTTAAGTGATTTACGGTGCTCTATCCTGCATAACAATGATCCAGAATAGACAGAAAAGAAGTAAAACTCCAATGTGGTTGCAAATGTACTTTATTAAAGTACTAATTCTAGGGCTAAATCCTTAGCTGATGTTTACCAGCCAAATCTGTTAAAATAAACGAGCAGCTGCTGAGTTCTGCAAGTGAAAAAGTAGTCTTTGATATTCTCTCATGTGATATGGATATTTCCATGAATATGGTGTAGCATTTGTTTTCTAGAATGCCTTTTTGTTGCGTTGTCACCTGAGTGTTTTTTGCCCCCATGGGAACAAATGAGTTATTGTTTAAAGTAACAAAATTCCTGTCCCCATTGTTGAAAGGTGAGAAGGAGAAATGCCTAGTAACAAACACTGACAAGTTGGATAGCATAAACAATCTTTTTAATTTGTTGCCCTGGGCTGAGAGACCTACTCCCCAACTCACAGACAAGACAAAACAGGTTTTCTCCTGTGAAGTTTCCATGGAGAGGGTGATTCCTTAAGGAAGTGAATCACACGGGGTGCTGCTGTCTGAGGATGTGCACATTACACATCCACCTGTGTGTTACAGATCTCTTGGTTGGCAGGAAGTTCAGTGTTCAACAACACAAAGTGCATGTTACTGAAATGCTGTTGTTGGAGACTCTGTATAAAATCACAAACTTAATTATCTTTGCTTTAAGTCAGTTTAGCTCTTGATTTCATTAAGGTCACAGTAGCAAAAATCCAGTACAAAAGAACTGAGAATTTGGCTTTATGTAGGTATGAATGTCTTTATGTAACAAAACCAGCACTAAGATATTTACTTCCAGTGAAATTTGTCTGTTAAAGTCTACTCCCTCCCTGCTTTGACAGTATTTGTTAAGCTTTTTTCACCTTTTATTATATACAGGGCTTACTATTCATACTCCCACACAGTGCCTCAACTTCTTATGGTGATATGTTCCCTGATATCTGTAATTTTGCCAGTTTTTAACTACTTGTATTGGACTTTTTCATGTTTGGTCTCTGCCATGAGTGAATTCCCCAAAAACCAGAAAGGTTAAGTAATTCTTACAGTTGTTGAAGAACATGGTGTGTAAAGTACAGGCCACATTGGAATGTCAGCTTAAAATTTCCAGCTATGTTTTCCTAAAGCTTGTAACTCTTCTTCACTGAGATAAAAATTAGAAATGCGTTGTTAGGAGATTAAAAAGAAAAGTTATCTCAGTGAAAATGTATCCAGATATGGGCTCTGGGGAACCTCACAAACTGCAGGTACTGCAGCCCTTACTCTGCTTGTGTTCTGGTTTTGCAGTGCATGAGAAGCTCCCAGCACAGTTCTGAGGCCACAAATTGCTTAGGGAGGAATATGGGCTTGAAAATTAAAGTTCAGTGTATCTCAGATGATGACAGAGCTCTGTAACATACTATATTTGAAGAATTGCAGCTCTAGCACAACTTTGCCATTTTTAACAGTGCTGTTTTAATGTAGCTTTATATTAATTTTACATTTTAAAATACTTAATGTAGACCACACATGCTCTTAGAGGTATCTGATTCATTTACATTATGATCACGTTGGGATTTAGTTTTGCACCAGTTAAGCTAAAATGGAATTAACTCATATGTGTCATCTCCCTAAGTGGCAACCCCAATGTAAGGGCGACTCTTCTCACTGTTTAAGTATCTTCCATGTATTAAAAATCTGAAATTTTGATTTTGTCTCACCTCAAAGCATAAGCAAGGGTTACAGTTGTCATACTGAGTTTGTTTATTTGTTTTGTAAAAGGAGGTGGTTTTTTTTTTTAAGCTGTGGGAGCTGCTCCTTGCTTGAGCTGGTAAAATGAAGACTTGTCCATTTAACATATTCTTTTTAATAAGTGTTCTTGTCGTGTAGAATGAAGTATCCTGTTTTTTTGGAAGATACTCAGATCATTAAAGAGTAAGAATTGAACCTCATCCCTTACATATAGAATTACACAGAAGACCTTTGGTAGGTAAATGAGTAATTTCTGGGCTTAGTATAGGTTAGTATTTCTAGGTGTACCTGTTCTTTTTCCCCAAACCAGGGCAAACTGCCCAGACTGAGACTTAGGCACCTTGCACACTTTATACCCACTTACACAATTTAACAGGAAGAAAATAAGCTTGGAAAAACCTTCTTGTTTTATTTTGCTTGTCTTTTGCCACCTGGGTGAGGTGAAGGGCCAGATCTTGCCCATGGATTTTCTTGCACAAGTTTTCAGAATGCAAAAGGCCAAATTCTGATATTAGCTACAGTGACTTCTGACTTGCAAAGTTTTCTGATGCTTAGATTTTCATGGCAAAAAGGCAAGATATAATTGAGCCAAGCCTTCAGTTATTGCATAATGGTCAGTTCATCTGGTCCAAAAAGAATTTTAGGTCCTAAGTCATTTAAGACAGAGCCTGCACAGGGTAGCTGGCTGGCTCAGGAGCCTCAGTATCTCAGCTGGCAAAGATTAGTGATGATTTACTCTACTCAAGCATCTCACCAACAGCAGGGAAAAAAGCCAACAAAAATCTGAAAGCTGATTCTCAGCTGGCATTACCAAGAGTGACTTTGCTGGCAGTGTGTGTGTGTTAACATTTGTGACCCCCATGTTGCTAAAATATCTGAATATATCTTTGATGTAACTGCAGAGCACAGGGCTTAGGTTTTGAAAAGAACCTGGAAAAGGAACCAGTCAACCATGAGTTTAGAAGTTTGTAATTTTTTGCTATCTAGTGTATCTTGTATTTCTTTATTTTAGTAGTTTAACTTGTTTAAGTCATAAGTTATTTTTTTTTTCAGTTTGCTTACAGCACAACAGAGAAGGTGGGCAAACTCTCATGTTTAATTATGTTAGTACTTAAAGGCCATTTAATCTCTTTTTCAGTCTTTCAGCTGCCTTTCCTATGTTCACCTTCAACATATTTCAACTGTGTGGCTCTACGTCTGCCTCTGAAATTAGACTGAATGAAAGAAATAGTGCCAGAAATTCTTCAGGGCTCCTCACAGCTCTGTGCTCTTTGAGCACATCTGTGTGATATTACCTAAAAGACAGTAATTGCTACAAAAACAAGACGTATTAAAACGGGGAGAATACCTTGCAGTATGTTAAATTAGTTTAAATTAAAAGCAAAAGTGAACAGTGTATACATCCCTGGAAACCAGTATGAACTGCTGGGCTCCTTGAGAGCATCTTCACCCAGGTTACTCCCTCAGCAGTCTCCACAGTGCACCCCTCCAGTACAGGCAGCATTCCTCCATACCTCAGTGTGATAGTAACACTTTTCTATTAGTCTAAAATACACACTATCCAACATAGATTTTAAATATTAGTAGAAAAACTGTAAACATAGTACACGTAATTTTGAGTATATAATGTGAGAGACACCCAGAGCTAGAAAGAACTACCATAGCTTCTGCACTAACTAGACCTCAGCAAGTCAGAGAAAAACTATTATAGATAAGAAAAAATAAACAACCTTAAAAACTCAACTTCATGCATTCCAGACACTTTTTTGTCACCCCGTTTCTTTCCCACGTGGTGGCAGCAAAGGAGCATCAAAGAGGCAGCGGAGAGAAGAGCTTCAGTCCCAAAAATCTGCTCCCGAGGTTCTGTGGGGAAAAAAAAATCCATACAGACCTCTCCCCCCCAGAAAAAAAAAAAAAACAAAACCAAACCAAACCAAACAAACAAAAAAAACCCAAAGAAAACCCCCACCCACAACAAAACCAACCAAACGCTCTCAAACTCTTTAAAAATGCAAAAATACTGCATTTCTAAGACAATTGAAACTGCTGCTCCACCCATTGGGTAGTCTAGTTAAAAATGCTGCTTTTTTTAACCTTTCCTCTTTTTAACAAGCCCGTGTAGCAGACTGCACCACGTCTTCTGACTTTGGCAGATTTTAGCAGCTTTTTATGAGCAACCGGTTAAATTTCCATATGTTCTGCTTAGTTTGTCTGATTTCCTGGAGAGGTTTTAAAAATGGTGTGTGTGTTTATGTACACACATAATGTAATGTAATCTCTGCAAAATTGGAAAGTAATACACTGACTTCTAAATTCAGCTGAGTTTATAGACCTGTTTCTACTCTCACTTACACCTGTTTTATACTCATGGAAGGCTGCTAATGTGGATAGCTTTGCTCCTGAGTTACTGTGGTGTAAGCAAGAAGTAGATTTAGGTCCTT
Source organism: Taeniopygia guttata (assembly GCF_048771995.1). Taxonomy (NCBI): domain Eukaryota; kingdom Metazoa; phylum Chordata; class Aves; order Passeriformes; family Estrildidae; genus Taeniopygia; species Taeniopygia guttata. The sequence goes on from NC_133027.1 coordinate 112,186,225, forward strand.
TATTCTCAGGATCCTGATAGGTGCCAAATATTGAGCTAAGTTTTGTGTTTGGTTGCCTTGTGCTGACCTGATGTGGCACACTGGGTGTGTTTGTGTCCTTCCCACTGGATGGGAAAAGATGATCATGGGCTTGGCCAGCAAAAAATCAGCAAAACATAGATATTCTTCTCTTAATGGAATGGTGTTGGGTTTACCAGCACAGGATGGTGGTTTTTTTTTTTTTTTTTTTTTTTTTGTTTGGTTTTTTTTTTTAATGTCTTTATCTGGGAAATTTTTTTTTGAGGCAAGGTCTAATTTTCGTGGGTTTTTTTTCTCTGCTTAGCATAGTCACTAATTATTTTCATGCCTGTGCCTAAACTAGCAAATAAGCACATCACAGGTCCAAGAAACTTCTCTGTTAAGTCTTAAATCTTGCTTTAACTTATACCTCTGTATAAATCCTGGGTGGCCTAACTAATTCCTGTGGATTTACACCATTAAAAATATTAAGATATTAATAATTACTTATTTTAAGGGTTTCCTTAGACCTAAAATTTGATTCTTTTTTTAATAAGTCAGGTATGATTGTAATGAAATCACTGGTGTTATGTGGATGTGAAATCCTGATGGGGGCAATAGAGCTTGAGTTTCTGTTTTACATTCCATGGGCAAACCTTCTAGTGATTCACTTCTCCTGCTCAAGTTTGCCCACTGAATTTAGGAGGAATGCAAAATCAAGTCCTTTGGGTTCAGTCACAGCCCACTGACCCGTGTAGTTGCACACTGTTTTTTCTCTTTTTCTGTCCAAAATTTCAGCAGTTGGAGTCCCTTTGAAGATTTTGCTCCTGAATCCACCTGTTGGTATAAGATTATTCTGGCTGAATCCCAAGATGAGTTCCCTTTTTGAATCTTGGAGAGTGAATGCAAAATACTCAGCTGCCAGAAGAAACCCTGTAAAGAATGAATCTGGCCAAACCCTTTAGCCCTTTTTTTTTTGGTTTTTTTTTTGTTTTTCTTGTACCTTTTTAGAGGGAAAACACTCTTATGCATATCCATTGAGAAAAAAAAAAGAGCTTTTACTCTTTTCCCTCCTCCCTTTTCTTCCTAAATGATGTGTCTAGACTTGCTCTGCTTCTTATAACACTCCTGAGTATCAGGAGTTACACCATAAAGGCATTGGTGTAACAACTGAGATGGATTTTAAGACAGGCACATGAAGTCCCCCATTAGGCAACCATGTTTTCTGCACTTCATTAGAGTTGCCTAATTCTGTTAAAAAATCCTGTCAACATCTCTAACTAGTTAGGTTTATTGGCCCCCAAAAAGTTGTTCCAGATCTGTATTCCTGTGTTGAAGCTGTTGGTTTAGTGATAGCTGTCTTATTTCAAACCAAAATGTGCCCACGTGCAGCTTACAACCCATTTGTTCCTGTGTCTAACTACTGCTTTAGTTTAAATGGAAAACCCAGTTTTGCTCCAGCTGGAGTGTTTTTTTCTGGTTTTGCTCCATTACAATCTTTGTTATTCATAGGTTTGCTTTGTGTTGGAGGGGGTAGGACTACAGCTGGTAGAAACCTGTCTGTAGGTGCTGAAAATACCATACTAGCACTCTGATCTCAAGTCTCAAGCGAATTTCCCAGTGATTTCGGCTTAGGTTTTGCATTATAAGTTTCCTTCTATCTTCTGGATCTGGAGGTGAATCTCTGCCTTGAGTGCAGAACTTAATTTACCTTTCTACTAATGAGCGCTTCTAATGGTGGGTGCTGTTTTCTAGTGAAAGAAGTAATTAGTGTTCTTTCACTAGAAAACAGCACTTTGCCATGGGGGAAGAGGTTGGGGCTTTTTTTTTCCCACAGTCCCTATGAATCCATTGTTACTATTGTTGTCTATTATAGGCAGGCATGGAAAATTTTTTAAAAGTTTATTAAATTAAATCCATTAAGGAAAGATTGGCAGAATCATTTGAATTGATATAATTTTGATTATAAGTTTATTATGCCTTGATGATGGATGAGTCAAGGAAACAGACATTTTTCATGACAGAATCAGGTTAACTTGCTGGTGAAATATAATTTTCTAGTTGCCTTTAGTGTTTATGGCAGTGAGGCCTTTAAGTTTGAAGCCATACGTGCTCTTCACATCACTACTGGCTGAAGGAGCATTATTTTGAATTATGCCAGCTGCAGATGTGGACCTCCATGTGTGGGGCCATGTTGCAGGTGGAACAATCTTGAAAGGCAAAGTTATGGTTTTCAGATTTTAGCCAAATTTTAGCTGAAAAGATAAAGCACTTTGAAGGGCTTCTCCCTTCCCTGTGTACAAGTGTGAAGGGTTTTCTTTTTGACAGAGTGAGAGCTGTTTGGCATTGCTTCAGCTTTGTCCAAGGACTGTCAAAGCATGTCAGAAAAAAGGTGAGAGAAGGTAATGCTTGCATGCTCTAGACCACCTAGAGTTGCCTTCTGAGTGCTCTCGCCCCTCTTCTCTGTGTCTCATGATAAATCTGCCTTTTGTACTGCCTGTGGGTATTGTTTAATTGTCTGAGGCTCTATCTTCTCCCTGCTGTCACCAGACCTTCATCTCTGTAAAACTGAAAGCTGCAAAGAAGTTCTTTGTAGCCCTACTGGCCCTGAGGTTTTGTTTCCCCTCTTCAGATGCATCTTACTCTCTAGTGCTCTTGCTTGTGATTTAAAAATCAACAGTCATGTATTTCCTTTTCTGTTGGCTTTGGTCAGTGAGCACAGAAAATTATTTTGCTTCCATGAGTGTCAGGCTCTTGAGGGCAGGGATACATGGTCACCAGAGTAGGGCCTTGAAGCAGAATATGTTGTCCCAGATTTGAAGAGGACAAGGCTTATTTTGCATGCAAATAACAGAGTATGTATCTTAACTTTTAATTCAATTGGCTGCTCGAAGTGAGCTACAGAGCTTCTTATTGTCATTCACAGAAGGGGCAGAATTGCTGGGTCAGGTCATTCCAATCCATGTGTCATTTTGTCTGTATGTCATAAGAGAAAATCTGGACTTGTGGTTAGACTGGAAGACTTACCACTTTTAATATATATTGTTCCCCTTTTCCCTTTTGTTTCCCTTTGTTCTTATTAACAAATACAAGCACAGGATCATAAAGAGGAAATATGGTTGATGTTTTGAGGGGATGAAAGGCAGCAATCCTATTTTTAAGTAGTCACTAGAGATGAGGAGGTTCAACCAGTGTTCCTCAAGGATTCCCTTGTAAAGGCAGGATCCCACTGCAGAACAAGTAGTCACAGATTAACTGAGGCTCTGATTTCAGACAAAGAGCCATTGGGCTTCTCCAGATGTTTCTTCAGATTCTTCTCCAGGTTCAACCAGTTACTCTTTTTCTGTTTAAAGCTGACAGTTAAAACAATTTAAAAGGGTTCCCTTTTGCAGATTGTTGCCTGAAGATCACTAAAGGTACTAAGAACATTAAAAATAAGAAAGTAAAAAATTAGGCAAGAAATACAAAAGAATGGAATGCATAACCCCTCTCTCCCCAGTATTTACCTTGGAGTGTTTCCCTCAGAGATCATCCTATAATGTCAGCTCTGTTTACTCCTTGAGTAAATGTCTGGTGTCACTTTAATAAATCAGATGAACTCTGCTCAGAGAGATATGAAGGCTGTCATTTGATTATTAAGATTATTTACTGTAGGGTATGTAGCTGAAATACAATAGTAATACAGACACACACAAACCTAAACTCCTAAACAGAACAAAATTAATGGATGAAGCCTGACACAGTATGTTTTAAGGTAAAAGGACATAAGTCAATCAATACCTAGTTTAGATCATTGTGATGGTGTTTGATGCAGAACATTCTGAGCCAATCCAAAATAGTACAGCCTGTTTTAAGTAAATCAGCACAATACATAAGACTAATTTTTATGGGCCATCTGTACATAACAGGCTGCTTTCAGATATTTTTTCCAAATGCTATGAGATGTAACTTGCAGCTCACAGAGCAATGTAGGCAGTATGAGTCTTAGGTGTAGGTGTATTTACAATTGCAAAGCTGTGCTTTTATCCATGGAGTTTGCTTCCCTTAGGGAAGAGCAACATGATGTTGACACATTATCACCTGCATTTCTTTGTTTCTGTACTCTAGAAATGAGTTGTTTCCATTTTGTCAAAGCCATTCATGTCTTCAAAATCAGAGTGCTCGTAAGAGGAATATATCCTCAGTTGGCCCCAGAGGTTGTAGTTAGGGAATATTACTTTTTTTTTTTTTTTTTTTTTTTTTTTTTTTTTTTGCTTCTTGCTTTCAAGATACAGATAGCTTTTCATTACAATTATAAATGGTGCCAACATGATTCCTTGAGAAGCCAACAGAGACCTGGCAGCTCTCTGACTTTGCAGCTCATGCAGCTTAATCCTGATTGAATCCCTCTGCAGCTGAGCAAGGCCCAGGGCAAGGGGCAGGCTCTGATATCCAAATGGATGATGAGATGATGCCATGGAGTGTTTTCTGGCAGTGTTTTGTGCAAACTGTGATCTGATGTGCATCTGGGCGTCATTCAGAACAGACAGAGAAACTGTGCAGGGCTGTGCTGCTCCTGAAAACTCCTTCAAGGTAAGCCCAGGTGGAGATTGATGGATTAGTATCCACAGTAAGAGCAAAGTTGTTGCAGCATTTTTGAGAGAAAGAGGACATGAGTTATGAGATTTGAGCTACTCCAGTCTAGGCCTCAGATTTGGGCCTTGTGCGGCCTTCAAGCCCCTGACGCAGTTAGAAATTCAGAGTTTGTGACGCAGATAGAAATAGTATTAAGGTGTAACGGGGACCACTGGGCTGTCTGGGTGTGAATTAGTATAATTAAGGAAAAAGTAAACAATGTTAGCTTGCCAATCAGAGTGCCTTTGTTTTTGTAAACTATGTAGAAGCTTATATAAACTACCATCTTATCTCGAATAAACGGAGAACGTTTGATTAACCACATTGGTTCAGACCTGCGTTTGTCCTGTCCAGCTTCCCATTTTTCTGAGATTCCCTGGCTTTTGCAAAGACCTGCCAAGAGACTCTTTGTTTCTTACAAGTGTTTCCCCACACCAGGAGTGCCCCAGGACTTTCACTCTGTGATCCTCAGGTGCTGGAGAAATAATTGTAGGACTGGGGTGGATGCTGCCTTCCTCCCTAGGCTTTTGTGAGGCCAGTGGGGTGCGCTTAATGCCCTCATCAGGAGCTGAATCTCACCTGGACCTCTGCCTGCAGAACCTTGCACACCTGTGGGATCCAATTGCAGGCCATGGGCTGGGCTGGATGGAGTTTCAGGAGGAAGTCTGGGTCAAAGTCTGGGGCTTTTCTGTAGCAGAGCTGTTAAAGATGTGCTGAGCTTCCATGTGAGTAACCCCCACCTCTCTTTCCAGCAGAGAGAAGTGCAATTCCTCAGGGCAGCAAAAGCTACAGTGAGCAAAACACAGTCATGTGTTCTACAAAAAGCTGCTTTATAACCCTTTATTTTTTGCAGCACAGCCTGGTGCCCATGTACACCTGTAATATGTATGATTCAAATGGGGTTTGGTTGTGGTAACTAAGCTGAAACAGACTGGGGGGAAAATAATTTTATTTGGAAAGAAAGCACCTGAGGTGTTATAGCCTGTGTTCTTCTGTTGACATTTTTGTGTTTGTAAAACCTCACAGTTTGATTTGTTGATCCCACAAAATCATCAGGGGACTGAAACACCTGAAAAGACTGTTTGCCATGAAAACAGATAGTGGGAAATGTACTGGACCACTCTGCTAGTCACTTGAAACAGTAAAAAATTAAATAAATATGAGAGAGAGAGAGTGGTGGGGAAATGGCAAAACAAGCAGTGGGAAATGCCATTCTAAATTTGTGTGGTCTAGGATCTTTAATGATGGGCTTTTATCCCATTACATCTAATTGACATAGAACTTTATCATTAACAAACTGAGAACTATTTACTCCCTGAACTATTTGGGACATTTTAGTGACTTTCTATTCATGATAGTCTGTTGAAAGGACTATTACAGCCTGGCTGACATGTAACCTGGGAAAGTGATCCAGCAGTCTTCAAAGTTAATGAAATGTCATTTGTCACAGGCCTTGCAGGTGTGACTCTGTTTCTGTGTTCTAATATGTGATGGAGTAATAGCTGGATTGCAGGCCTGTTGCCAAGCATAATGCACATTCTGTGAGTGTCACTGGTGCAGAATTGCATAAATCTTACTAACAGTGAGAAGTTTTGAAATGCATGATCTTTCTCTTCTAAGGTCAAGCAAGACTACACCATAATTTAATTTTAGCCCTGCTGTCTCTGCAGTCAACATTGGCTGCTCAGTGTCTTCTTCTGAAGGCTTAATTTTGAAGGGCTTCATTATTTTATTGTGTTGGTTTGTTTTGGTTTTTCTTGTTTCCTTCCATCTCCCCCTCTCTCCATTTTATTGTGTTGTTTTGTTTTGCTTTTTCTTGTTTCCTTCCATCTCCCCCCCAACCCCAGCCAAGAATAGCAGGAGTGAACTGGCTCTGGAAGAGTGTTTTGTAAGGAATTTTTGGGTTCACTCCCAGGCCTTTGCACCGTGTCAGAGCAGAAGAGGTGGCATTTATTCTAACTGCATGACTGAGGATGGGAAAAATTCTCAGATGGCTAACAGCAGCTTTACCAGGACTATCAGTGGGATGCTGCAAAGGTTGAGGCACAAAAGCTGCTGAAGTAACTTCCATACAGGAATGTGCTCTTTGCTAGAGCTCAACAAATAGTGCTATGTTCTTTTTCAGTGTCAGATGTTTAGTTGAGGTAAATCACTGAGTGCAAATATTGAAGAAATTTAAAAGGGAAAAATGATACCCAACCCCTTTAGTTTAGCTTGTTAAAGTTTTAGTCTTGTTTCTTGAAAATTATGTTTTCACGTGGTTATTGTTTGGATATTTTATTTGTACTTGCTCTCTCTGGTCTAGAAGGAAAAAAATGGAGAAGGGTAGGCTTGATTCTTTGCTGATATGCAAAGCTGATACCCCTGTGCACCATTTTCTGAATTGTTCAGTCAATTATACACAAACTTTAAAATCTTCCAAGCTTGAAGTGCCTAACACACTGGCTTAAACATCAAATCAGAGGTACCTGGAACAAGCCAGTTCACAGAGAAACCTGGAAATGCTCTTTATGCTTTTGTGTATTTCTGCTGAGGGACATTTCTGTCCCTCTCTATGATGCTGACCCTCACAGCATCACAGCATTAATAATAACCCCTTTTGAAAGGGGCAGGCAAAGTACAGGTCTTCTTCTGATTTTTTTTAAATTTATTGCAGTGTTGCACAGAAGGTGAAGCCCATCCTTACTTCTGTGAGCTCTCACATGCAGAGAAGTTGAATTTTGCTGGAGGCCTAGAGACTAAACTTTACCCATGTGGGTACAGAACTACTACTTTACCTTCTAAGTAATCTTTCTAAGATGAAACTACTTGCACAGCACCCTTAGTGCTAAATGCTAAAGGACAAGGATAGATTTTATAGGTATGTTTAGCAGAATCAGGTGTTGTGTTGAAATTAAGTTCTTAAATTATGTTGTTGTTTTATTCATATTAAAAACAATAATTTTTTAATGATAGTTCTTTGCATATGTTTATAAATTCTTTTCTGGTTCAAAAAGGCCATGGATTCTGTTGTCCTGAATTTAATTTACCTTTGTAGTAACTGAAAGAATCTTCTGGGTCTGTGTGGATAATGTGGCTTGAATGAGTCATGGAGATACACCTCACTATGCAGCCTTATCCCAGCTTGTAAACTCCATTAACCTAATTTATATGTTTTAGAAGTTTGAAGCTGTTGCAATCACCTCCTAAGTAATATGGTGTGTGCCTTACAGGAAGACTAGCGAACACAAAATACTCTTTTTTTTCTTTTTAACAAAATATGTCCCCTGTGGCCCCTCACCTTCCTCCCTCATTGGTACTGAGATAGAATTTCAAAAGAATTCTAGAAGCATATTGAATTTCAGGTTTTGTTTTCCCATAGCAGTGATTCTGGCCAAAAAGCTTTTTAATCAAAAGGACCAACTGTAACCTTGTTAATAACTAAGAAAACAATGGCCAAAGGGAAAAGACCTGCCAAAAGCTACAAGTCATTTCTGTTGGCAGAATAATTGGTAGGTCATTATTTTGGTTGAAAACAATGTGATTTGTATTTCTAATTTTACAAAATTACTTAATTAATAACACATGGTCAGCAATGTTGATTGCAGAGTGACTCTTGACAGAGGACACTTTAAAAGAAATGTTATGGGGGCAAAGGTAGGATTATGCAATAGCTGAGCAAATAATGCCATGACTGCTGTTCCACAGATGATTCTGCCCTTCTTGGGAAGGCATAAATTATGATGACATTGAAAACACAAGACAATGCAAAGAGGACAGAAGGATATATTGGTGACCATGGGATCATCACTAGATGCAAAGTGGGTTAATTCCACTTGGATTGACGAGCAGAACGGCCTCCTTAGAGGGGAATGCTACTTCGTGGCTGTGCATGGGTGTCAAAGACCACCCTATGTCAGGGGTGGCTTCGTGTGGTGGAAAAGTCTCTCCTCCAACCCGAGCTTCCAAAGAAAGGCTCAGCAGTCTCTGTTGTCCAGTCTCAAGGCAGTTTATTGCAAGTTATCTAAAAGATTTTCTCCTTGAGCTGCTGTGGTTTGCTCACAGCTCAGGCAGAGGCACACACACACCCTGACATCCTCTCTGACTCCCGACTGCTTCTTCTCTCCCCCTCTGCCCAGGGCTGCTGCTGTCTTTTATATGGTACATTACGTGTTACATGGGTACAGTTTTACCCCAATGCCTATTACCTGTATTAAATGGTGCTTTTCTATCTTTTATATGGTACATTACATGTTACATGGGTACAGTTTTTCCCCAATGCCTATTACCTATATTAAATGGTGCTTTTCTATCTTTTATATGTACATTACGTGTTACATGGGTACAATTTGCCCCCAATGCATATTACCTATATTAAATGGTGCCTTTCTACTCTAAACCAATCTGTGAGTGCCAACATCACCAAGAACATGGAGGTAAGGAAGAAGAAAGAGGGAGGACAGGGCAGACCCAAATCCCTCCATCTTAAAACTTCTGATCCCCATGTACAAAACCAAAACCCCCCTGTACAGCACTCAAAAATTCTTCCCTCTACTTTGTGACTACTTCTACTATACTATCTAAACTTTTGTGACTTCTTGTTCTTCCTGCAAGGTTGGTAAATCATTCCATGGTTCAAACCCAAAATCACAGCTGTTTCCAGCTGCCTGCCAGGGTCTCAAATGCTTCTGACCTGGGCCTGGAACATCCAAAAATGTCTGAGGGACATTTTGAGTTCCCACACATGGGAACTTTTGGGTATTGAGAAAATACCTGGAGGGCAGCTGTATACCCACAGAAAAGAAGTCCAGGCAATGTTGCTGGCTCTGCAGGAGGAGTGGTATTGCCAGTGTTGTGCAAGAGTTTAGACTGGCTCAGACTTCAGTATTCATTCTCTTTGTGAGCAGAGGATGTGGGAGCATTAAGGCAAAGTGGGGAGATACAGCCCTGGCCTGCAAGCAGACCATGGTTCACAAGACAAAAAAATCCAAATCCTTTGTTACAGTCCAAAAATGGAAATAATTCTTTAAGCTGTCCTTGTTTCTCAGTGCATGCCTTTCTTGCATTGGTTACTGGCTGCCATGAGACTGAATGTACAGCACAACTTTCCTCTTCCTTGTTTCTTTTGTTTTCTTTTCTTCTTCCCTCATGGCAAACCAGCTCACAGCGAGTGTGGAGGGGAAAGGGTTGGGGAGAGGAAGCAGAGCACAGGAGTTTTGCTTCTGCCAAAGCCATACAACCACCAAGACACTTGCTGCAATTATCCAGAAGAGTTTTGTGGCTCTTGGGATGCCTGCAAGCGCCTGTCTGCTGTGTTATGTACAGTACTTGATTAGCTATTGTTTCACACTGATGAAGGAGGTTGTTCTCTCCCTGATTGAGATCTTCACAACCTCTTTTCTGTAAACCTTGTCTTTTTTGACTATGCTGTGCTAATTATTTCCTTTTAGTAGAGTGCCTAGCCTAACACCTATGTACATTGAGTGCCAGGGTTTGAAACAATAATAAGGCAAATGCTCACCTTCGAAGCCATTATTCCAGTCATTACAACACAGTTTATTCCTCTAGAGGACATTAACATTTGAAAATGTGTCAACTGGAGTATGAAATTTATCATGATCATGAACCATCTGCCAGCTCATTAGACTTAACATTCTGATTTCCTGCACTCCAGTATTAATCTAATGCTTTGCAGCTATATGTATTTTGAAGTAATTTTAGTTTCTAGCAAATAGTTTTTGAAGGCCAAAGCAGTATGTTCTGATGTGGGAGAGATCAAGTAAAGAGCCAAATGTGTGGTCAAAGTGTTGCTTACAAAGGCTCAATCAACAATGCAACCAATGGCAAAACCACTGGAATGGGGGCAAAAAGGAGAGGAAGAGATATAAAAAAATTATTTATATAGTTAAGGAGCAGTTTTAAAGTGTCCAGTCTCCAACAAAATATACTGAAACTATTCTACAATAATGGAAATGTGTTAAAGCTGAGAAGAGTCTCAGAGTATCACCTTGCTAGGTCTGAAAATTCCTGGTAACTTTTCCTCTAAGTGAGGGCTCATACTTCAACTCAAGGTGTAATATAGCAGTTGGTGCTTCTGCCTAGTTTTTCAGCAAAATTTTCTTGTAATAGTAATCATTCTGGCATTGGAATGAAAAGCTTTTTCAGGATTTGAATAAATGGTGTGTATGAAAATGGCTGAAGCATGTGATGACTTTTATTAACAATGTCAGATTCCCTAAAGATATCTTGTTTTTGTTAGTTCCTGAAGATCCATTCAACAGACAATGTTGCAAAATCATACCTTTTAGAGTGTTTCAGATTATTAAAATATGCTATGTGATGTTACAAGGCTGAGAGAAAGTGTTCCTTAGTTTGAAATTGGAATTTACATCTCAGCTGAATCCTCTTCCCCAGCCTTGCAATGACCAAACAGTTTTGCTGTTTGATTTACCTCACTTGTCAGTGTGCCAAAGGGCTTTATATGAGAGAAACATTTGCAGAGAGGTTTATTAAATCCCGAGTGGTTAATTATTTGCTGTAATTGTGATCTTTGCTGTATGCTTTGATTTTTCTTCACAGTAATTTCTAGTTAAAAAAAAAAAAAAAAAGAGTAATAAATATGCATAGTGCTAGGATAAAAATGAATATTTGGTCTTGGAGATCAGTAGGTCTGCTCCAAGGAATTAAAATAAGTCTTAGGCAGATAGCTGCAAACTGATGCTTAAGGAACTGCATGATCCCAGAACTGGTGCTTTTCTGTTGGCTTCATTTCAAATCTGGTTTTCTCCAGAACCCTTTTTTGATTCTTCAGGAAGAGAGAAAGATTGAGAGAATAGTTAATGCAAACAGGCAGACACAGCTGTGCAGAAGAGTTAATGGAAAAGCAGTGCCAGGAAGAAGGGGGAGAGGGGAAAAGAATTCCTTTCTTCACTGTGTGAAAAGGCAAAACTTTAAAACCTCCACCTAGAAATAAAGGCTCATGATTCAGAATAGCTTCATAAACAAAACTTTGTCATAAAACCTTAATTTATAAAGTCTGACTAGATGCTGTATGTGTGTTACAGATGTGAGCAGACACGTGTTACAAGCTGAAGAGGTGGCCTTGCACTGCCTTGGCACCAGCAGAGATGTGAGCTGCAAATGTTCCATGTGGTCCAGTGGTGGCCTGAAGGCCATCTCCAGGCTCTGCTCCACCAGCTTCTCCCCTGGAGGAGCTGGGGAAAAGCTGCTCGAGCCACAACTGTACATTCCAGTTGGCCAAAATGCTGCTGCTGTTGGCAGGAGGTGTGTGTTTTTGGGGCAGAATTAGTTGTTACCGAGGGGTAGGTGTCCAAGGGATTACACCCAGCAGGATGCAAGCCACGGTGAAGAAGACAGGAGGGGAAATTGTAAATCCAAATATATCCTCTGTAGCTCTGTAGCTGTTGAGGCTGGACCAGCCTGTGCTATCTGCACAGTCTTTTATTATTTGATAATAAAAGTCATCACACGCTTCAGCCATTTTCATACATGCCATTTATTCAAATCCTGAAAAAGCTTTTTATTCCAATACCAGAATTATTATTATTACAAGAAATGTATTGCTGAAAAACTAGGCAGAAGCACCAGCTGCTATATTACACATTGAGTTGAAGTATGAGCCCTCACTTAGAGGAAAAGTTACCAGGAATTCAGTGGCTAGTGGCCCACTGGATTCCAGAAAAAAAAAAGGATTTGGAGAATCTCGAGTAGGAAACATGCAGAAGTGGATGCATCAGCAGGGAGGTGTCTGCTCAGTCTTCCTGCCAATGTGTGTAAATCAACAATATTCCAGCCTCATGAAGGGGGTGTGAAGAAGTACAATGATGTGTTGCCATGAGAATAAACAGCAGCCAAAACTCAGGACACACTTGGCAGTAAAAAGTCAAAGGTGTAATTTTTTTATTTCCTTGCTTTGTGTGTCCGTATTTGGGTGTACAGTGAACAGAACAGAAAATATTTTTCCCTGAGTCCCACGAAGGAATATGCACCTGACAATGCAGGAAATTTGTGCTTTGTCCAGGGATTTTACTGGCTATTATTTTCTTCTTCTCCCAGAGATGTCACAATGCCAATGGAGGGATGAAGCCACGAGTATAAAGCAAATGTGACTCAGATCTGCTTTAGAACATGTCTATATAATTAACAAATTTCTTTTTTTGCTAATTATTACATTTCAGCTCGTTCTCTGCTCATCACCAGACATACCAATTGCTTGATTTTGCCCTCAGCTGTCCTGCTGTGAACTGCAGCTAATCCCCTAGTGAGGTTATGCCTGCAGGATAAGCTGTGTGTGGGCTGTGAGGATCTGATCTGTTGTGTCTTACAGTTTGTGGAGCAGTTTCTCGTTTCCCAAATTGGAAGGGGAGAAGGAATCCTGTGGTTAATCACTGCTGTCTGAGCCCTACTAAATTAGAGCTACTTATCTAAGTACAGCAGGAAGGCTTCGTTCTTGGCTGGTGCAATAACTGGAAATGAATGATCCAAGTTGCTTATGCTCATTTGCAAGACCACATCCTTCATATAAAAAGCCTTCTGCTGGATCCAATAATGTTTTGTTCCCAATATTATTGTAGAACAGATTCTGATTTTCTCCTTACCTGGTGCCATATGCAAGCCACTAGCAAGGACTAGGTGTACTTCTCATAAAAATTCAGTGGAAGGGCTGAAGTCATGGCCAAAACAACTCACTCTGTTTTTGAGAGGCTTTTTTTCCATGGCTTGCTCAATTCTATGACAGCTTAGGGTATGTAAAATTAAATTATATATAAATTATATGTAAAATTTAAATATTAAATTTTAGAAATGTCTGAAGGTCACAACATGTCAGGTAGTATCAGTGATGATATTTCTTCTCTGAGTTTATGCAGAATACATTGGTCTGTAGCTACCAGATGGTATTCTCAGGAATTAAGGTAAAACACTTCATGTACCACACACAACTGCATAAACAGGTTTACAAACTAAAAACGTAACCACTGCATTGGCAGAGATCTGGGTTGGATTCACTCACTACTTGCAGCACCACCACTGAGCTCTCCTGGCTTCATCCCAGTTGAGGGAACTCAGTCAAACAGAAGAATCCCACCAAAACATCTGGAAGAGACTTTTAACTTTATTTTTTCAATGCTGCAAAGGCTGTTTGGGCTGTGTGGAAAATAATCTTCAGCTCTGAGGCATGGTATAGTGTAATGTGATAACAAACTCTGTGAAGGTTATCAGTGATATAATCAAATCTATCTGTGGCACAAAGACACTCACTGTACAGCTAATTAAAACTTGTTTCTTCTCTGCCTGTTCTCATTCAGTGGCCATTATTTAGAACTGAGCAGCAAGGCACTGGAGCAGAAAGTTAACTCAGTATTTTAAGAGTAGCTCTGTCCAAAACCTTGGCTTGAAAGAAACCACACACTCTCTTTCTTGTGGGCTGCATGAATGGCAGATCATGAAGCCATTTCAGGGAAATTTCCCTCTGCTTGAAAGATCAGGCACCTGGAAAAAACCCAAACAATTGAACAAAAAAAACCAAAAACCCAAAGAAACAAACAACCCCCAAACCAAACCACCTACAAAGCACCACCAGACTCCAAAACCTACCCTTTTAAAATTTCTTTGAGCTGGTCACATTATTGCAATGGCAATATATAAACTCTGTCTTGTCCCATAATAAAATGTGCACCTGTATCTCAGATTGATCTCCAGCATTGATTTCTCATGTATCACAGTATTATATTTTTTCTTCCTTCCCTCAGTGTTCATGCAGCTACTCCATAAAAAGGCCACATATAGGATAGGAGACTTTTGGTGAGTTTTGGGGCCAAGCTCTGCCTGTGATTTCAGCTGCATTATGGAAAAGTGAACAGGGTGCAACGTTGTGGTTGGCACAAAGAAGAGCTCACCACCTGTCCCCAGCACGTGAGCAATCCTTCCTGGTGTGACTTTTGTCTCCCAAAGCAGGACTTGTGCAACCCAGTGTGGTGGCAGCCAGCTAGACCATGCCTGGTCTGTGAATGGTGCCAGGAATAGAATTTGTACCATGGAAGTGCCAAGGGCCTCTTGCTCTGCTATGCCAGGCATGGCACATATGTAAAACAAGAGCCATGCAAGGCTCCCTGAGGCATGCAAGGGCTGATGGAGAGTCCTGGGGAAGTGAAGAGCTGCTCAAGATCCCACAACAGGTTGGTAGTTCAGCTGGCAGTAGAATTTGGAGAGGAAACTCTGCTGCTATGGAGTTCCCCTATTGAATTTCTTTAATTTCTGAAAGCCAAGGTTTTTCCTCTAGACCCAGAGATTGTTTTGCTGATTAAACTGCCTGAGCAAGAGATCTTGGTTTTGGGATCTGTTGAGTGCTTTCCCATTCCTTCCATATGTGGGTTGCATCTGCTAATTCCTGGTTTGTACCTCAGTGATGAATTCCCAGACCTGTGCTGGGCTGCTTCTTAAAGGTGATGGAATTGTTGACTGTCTCCTTCTTTGCTGTGTAAATTCAGTCAATGACATAGGGACATCCTTTCTCCCCAGCTGATAGGAAGGGATTGTGAGGTACAGATGGTTTTGGGGTTTTTTTGTGTTTTTTTGGTTTTTTTTGTCAGCTGCTGTCAATATTAGAAACATCCCGTTCTGTTGGCATGGTATTTTTGACAAATAGAGCCCTGCATTCCCCACTCTTCCTTGCTTCCTCTTCCACTGCATGGTTTCACAGCAGCAGCTGCTGGTGGCACCTTTCTGTTGTCTAGCTTGTGATGTGCTCTCAGTGGTTACATGATCTCTGAAATAAAGTACCTGAGATGAAAGGTTGGAATTTGAGAGTTTGCTCTTGACTCAGTCAAAATCAGAAGAGTTTGATATTGAGTATGACCAGACTGTGAAATATGAGTAGTGATTCTTGCAATTGGCCTGTGACTTTGGTGTACAGAATCTCTGCCTTTTTTGGCAGACATTTAGCTCTATTTCAGTGCCTCCAGGAGCTGGAGAAGTCACTGTGTCTCTCTGTACCAGTGTTGGAACTCTAATGCCCTACTTTCCCTTTTTAGACATGGGCACCCTTCACGTCCCTGAACTTGCCTGGCTTTGGCTCCTGGCCACGAGGTCTTGTCATGCCTTTTCCACTAGATTAAGGAGACCTTTAGGACCAGAAATATTCCCCTTGTAAGCATGGATCATATCTTCTGATACATTTAATAGAGTTCAGTTCCATTTTCTTACCCTAGTTCAGACTCCCTGGCTTCCAGCAGCCTACATCTCCATCCCTGCTTTTCAAGGTGTAGGTAATGATACTCAGGGTTTTTCTTCCTGTTTTCCATCATGTTGTTTTTTGCAAGCAAGCTGTTTTATGCCAGGGACATTTTCCTTATGATGGCTTTGCAGAGTTTCTGGCCTGTGAGTTCTTGACCTGGGCTGGGAATTTGAGGTGGTTACTGAGATATAAGTAACAAAATTAAAAGAAATACATTCGAACTCAGAGCTTGATATGTTCCCCTCCAGTTTTAATACTCATTCAATTAAGAAAATAGCACATTCTCACACTGCTACTCAACTTCAATTAAAACATCATAATGTAAATCATATTTTATTAATTTTTTAATTACTAGGAAACACATTAGGGAAAAGACTTTCAGGTAAGGTTCTAAATTTGCAATAGTGATGATCTGAGAGGGAGCGATTGTTTGCCATGAAGTAATTTATGTATTAGGGAAGCCTTTTAATATTCTTATTTAACATCCAATATTGATATATTTATTGGTCTACAGAAGCTGCAGTACTGTAATATGCAAATCAATTAAAACGATGATTAAAGTGAGTAATAGGTACAAGCACCAGGACTTGTGATAAAATATATGTGTATATATATAATCTTCAGTTTCCTTGTATCTCCACTCTGCAGTGACTGATGCAATTTTAAGAACAAAAGAAACCTCTCTGGGCATAGAAGTTGCAGTAAACAGAGTAATTTGGCTGTTAGCCTGTGTGAGCTGCAGATGATGCATGGCTTCAATTTGCTCTTTTTAAATACATCTCTTATGCTTTGGCCTAGCACACACAGAAAAACTTGGAAGAAAGGGCAATCTCCACACAATTCCTATTCTCTGGTGAAATGAGAACCCTTTGGAAAAATAGGTGGCAGTGCCATACAGGAGCCAGGCACTTGGATAGAGAGCCCTGATACACCCACATTCCCTGTGGGTCTGGTGGGGAGCAGAGTGCATCATTGTTGGAACTCAAAATGTCCCTCAGACATTTTTGGATGTTCCAGGCCCAGGTCAGAAGCATTTGAGAGCCTGGCAGGCAGCTGGAAACAGCTGTGATTTTGGGTTTGAACTTGGTTGGTTGTAAAGCAAACGATGAGTTTGAATCCAAGTGATGCTTTTCAGTTTGTATCTGAATTGAGACCAATTCATATAACTGTGCTACCTCAGTCAAATTAAATACAGGTCTCTTGCTTGGCCTATCTTCTTTTTTAAAGGAATAGGATAAAAATCCCCAAGTCAAGTAAAATCAGAAAGAGAGCAATGTCTTTGTCACAATGCTTGCTCAGAGTTCAGGCACACTTGAGATATTACTTAATCTCTAAACTAGAGTATTTGTTCACAAGTAGACAGGTAGAATTTCCTGTCATTTGTCTTTTTTTTTTAGTCATTCATGCTATTTAGAAGTTGCACAGAATATAATATCATCATCCCTAGGATCCTAGTTCACTAAAATTAAGCTTGGAGAGTTTTCCAGGCAAAACCTAGAGTTGAAACCAGGGTCCCTTGAAGGAACACAATAACATAAATAAATATGGAAGGATTAAATAAATAGGGAAGGATAAACTTTCATCCGCAACATACATTTCTAATCCATGGAATTTTAAATTTTTTTTTTAACTTTCTCTCCTCAAACTTCCCTCTGCCTTAACCCCACACACCCTTGTGAGCCCTGGTTTGAAATCATCCATATAAACTACAGATCTCACTTGCCCTTCCAGATGCACCATGCCTGTGGTTCAGATTTTGTGGTGGTGGAAGAAAGAGGAAAACAAACCAAAACCTACCAGTGTTGGAAAGCAGTTTTCCTGCTTACTTTCTTTGGGATTGCCTAGCACACCCTCAATAAACAGACAAGGGAAAGGTGTCCTTTGCATTCAAGGTATGTTGGGAGCTCTATGCTAAGTGCTGAAATAACAAATGTTCTTGGAAACAGAAATTAATTCATCTTGATTTATTGAACTACCAGATGTGAAGTAGGAAGAATGGTTCAGGTCATTAGACTTCTGGTGAAAGGCTGATAGGTTGCTAGGCAGGTTGGCTGTATGAGGCACAGTAGGAATTTTAGTAATATCTTGTAAGTCTTTAGCATCTCTAAGTCCTTGGTCTCTTCTCTTGCTTGCAAGGAAGCTGCACCCACTCATGTTATCTGCTCTAAAACTGATATGTGGCAGGCTGCAAAACTGCAAAAACTGGTTTGTCTGGTGCTGAGCAGAGAATGAGCTCAAGTGTAATAATTAGCAAAAAATAAATTGGTAATAATATATACATATACTAAAGCAGAGCTTAATCACATTTTAAAACATTAATGACCGCTGTGGTGCGAAATTTTAGTTTTCAGGCTTACATTTTGCAGGTCACTTGTAGACTGAGCATCCTAGAGGATCAGGGGTGAGAGTTCAACAGTGGAGTGGCTATAGGATGTGAAACTGCTGTTACTTGGCTTGCTGGATTTGTTTTCTGATTTGCTGGGATTTAATCCTGGTGGGTTGTACTTGTTGGCTCTTTCCTGTATGCTTGTCTTTTTCAACAAAATGAAAACTCTTTTGTGCAAAGAATATTATTATCTAAAAGACTTTTTTTTTTTTTTTTTTTTTTTTTTTTGTATGGGAAACATTCTGCTATCCTTAATTGGGAAGACTGATTAATAAATTTAAAAAATGAAGATGGAATTTTGTATAGATGGTGAGATGAATCATTGTATGGGAGAGAGGTTACAAAATGCCATGGGATTCTCAAGCACAATTTCCAATGCACATTGCTCTACTTCTATCTTATTATGGGAAGTTTTAATTTGTAATTTCAGCCTTCTGGCCCCAGAACACTCCAGGCTGTGTTGAGATCTGTTTCCAGAAGCAGGAGATGGTGGTAGAAGCAATGAGTACTTTCACCAGCTCTTGAGTGATTCATGGGAACTGTTAGCTGAGTAGATTTTGCCTTGGAGATGACAATTTGCACTCCTGGAACTGCTGTTTGGTGGCCACTCTGAAAAGGGCTTGGTAGTGGAAGCACAGAGGGAAAATGAGGGTCCAGAGAAAGAAAAAAATGTTTGTCTGTGGCTGAAGAGCACAGTGGGGCAATGTGGGCAGGTTTAGCTGAAATCTCTTCTGCCCTACAGCACTGGAGACCTGATAGGGAAGGAGAAATTAATTTAAAAAGAGTGGGGAAATCCACCTGTACAGGACAGAAAACTCTTCAGTGTAGTATTAGTTCATAAAGCACGATAGATTTTCTTTAGCAGTATTTCTTTTCAGATTGTGTTTTTAGAACAAAATGAAAATTTCCTGGGGTTCGAGTATTTTCTGTCTGTAAAACAAGATTTTTGGATTGCTTTTTGTTTTACTTACTGGAGGTTTCTTTGCTATCTTGTGATATCTTCCCAGTAGATGGTAAGGTTCATAGTGTGGGAATGACAACTGAAATGCACATTGTTCTTGAATTCAGGATTTCTGGGGCAGCATGTTTTCATGTGCAGAAAGGGAGGCTGACTTAAACGTGGCTCAAAAAGTGGGAAATAGAGGTATACCATACTCTTGTCAAAATCTGAAGGAAAAATAAGCATCCCCTCACAGAAGTGTGACATATTTGTGCTACCTGGGTGTTTTGTTTGGGCTTTTAGGTGTTTTGAGGTTTTTTTGGAGGGGCACATATCTTTCTTTTCTCATCTAGCCTTTTGTTAACACTGTTCTTTATCATTAATGTCATATCCTGCCTATCCTGGTTAACCTTCCCAAGACTTTGCAAGCTCACCTGGGGCACTCTCTGCACTACCTTAAAATAATCAATTACTTTTCTAGTGCTATGCTGCAGTGACCATCTTAAAAAAAAAAAAAAAAAAAAAAGAGAACTTAGTGGAACACAAAGTGACAATCCAGTCTTATTAGAACAAAATCCTAGAAAAAAAAATCACGACATCCGGGGGATGGATTGGAATTCTTCTCATGAAATGACTCATGACCACAGCTAAAACACGTAGTTTAGGATCCCATTAAGTTCTGCTGATTGCAAATTTTTGGGATTTTTAAATTTTAGGATTAGTATTGTATGCTGGGATACAATTCTGGGTCATCTCTTGGCTAGAGGAAAATTATTTTCTTCTGGACTCCTCAGCTTCTGAATAGCTTAGAACTCACAGCTTTGCTTTCCTAATGAATTTGTCTTAGTTCATGAAAGTAAAGGTTATATATTCCAATCAAGGCTTTAGATTATTCCCAGCTATGAAAAGAACTTGTTTGATAATGACCTGAATTACAGAAGGAAGAAGGATGTAAAAATTAGATTCTTGCTTTGGCTTCGAGGTCTTTGTTTACAACTTCACAGGCTATTGTGATTTTTATTGTTAGCAATATAGCTGCTATTTCATGTAAATAAATGTTTGTTTTGATTTATAGTGCACCCTGGATAGTCAACTAGAAGAAGATATGCTGAAATTAAAAAATAAATTATCTAGGAGTAAAACACCTTGATCCTCACATAGCAGTATCCATGTTAGAGCCATTAATATCATGCTATGATTAAGGAATCAAATGAAATCCATGCTGGCAAGGGAAGAGAATATGGTCATCTTGGTAAAGAGGAGTGCACCTATTAATTGTGTAATGCCAAACCTCAGGATTTATCCTATATCTACTTCTGCTGGGGTACATGCACCAGTACTATCTAAATTTTACTAGCTGTGAAGCTGGTCTGTTTATCTATGGAAGCAATGGAAAATTCTGGTTGTTTTTTGTAGCAAAAATGCTTTTTTAAGAATACAATGAAGAATGTCTGTAATTTTTGCAGATTAGACCTTCTGTTGTACTTGTCAAGGAATATTTTTGTATTATTGCTACAGGAAAAAGTAGAATATTACACTACAGATGTCTGAATTGCTTCAAAAGCACAAATACGTTTTTTGCTTTATATATCTGTTACAGCTGTTTGGGTTTTGTTTTTTCTTGAAAAAAAAATTTCAGATGAAGGCTGGTAAATAATAGGGTGATGGGATCATCACCCTATTATTTACCAGCCTTCATCTGGAATTTTTTATAAGCTATTCATGAACTGCTCTATCTGTAAAGCTTTGAATTTACTTTGTTACTGCATAGCAAAGTGAAAATCTTTCAAATACTGAAAAGGGTAAGAAAGTAATTCTGCATTGATTTTAGACTCTGTATTTTTTAAAAAATAATTTTCTCATATTGGTCCATGAAAACTCCTCTGCACTATACAGGTAGTAAGAATATATTTTCATGTGTGAATAAATAGTATTTCCTATAAGAGGACAAAAATCTTCTGGAGAGTAACATTTTGTCCATAAAAGATAAACAAGTGAATGGGTTTTGCAAATCTTTTCAGAAGAGAACTGAAATGCAATCTGAATGCAATGACAAGAAGAAAATGTAGTCCAAATAGGTTCTATAGCCAAGCCTAGCACTCAGAAGAATAAAGGCAGAGGATAAATAAATGGGTAGCAGCACATGCTTCCATGAATTACCACTGCACTCAGGTGAATATACATGTGTTTTATTTACATAGTGAGAAAAGGAGAGCAGATAGACTGCTAGCTAGGAGGATGTTTGGTTTTTTTTTTTTTTAGTCTAGTATCATGAGATGCACCTATATATTTCAGTACCTGCTTGATCCCTTTCTTGATACCTTAGTGCCTGGGACTGTCTCTTACACCAAGCCTTCACTCTAAGGAGTGTTATTCACTCTAAGTAACATATTTTCAGGACTGGGTGTGAGAGGAGAGGTAAGAAGACCTTTCTGTTCCTCACTCTGTCACTGAGCTCTTGGGTGAACTTGGAGCAGTTGTTTAATTTCCTTGTGCTCGTGAGAAACTTAGTGGAAAATCTTGTATGTTAGAGATGTGTAATCCTACTTAATATTTATGGATGCAAATTTACCCAGAGCTGCCATCTGCTTGTATGTGCAGTACCTAAAGAATTTGTATGCAGTAAACTGGGTTTGGGTGTGTTTAATGCTGACACTCTGAATTTGTATAAGTCTTAGCAAGGAATTTTAGCTGGAGCTGCTCTTGTGAAATAAATTAGTCCTATTGCTTTTATTTAATAGTATGTACAGAATAGTTTAGGGAGAACAGTAAAAATGTAGCAATCTGAAATGAGAGCAGGATTTAAACTCGTTTGCTCAGAAGCTTGTGCTCTAGACTTAGCTTTGATGCCAACAGTCAGCCAGCTCTCTCGAAAGTGCAAGTGGATCCCAAGGATCTCTGTGAGCCAGGAATTTGATTTTCTTGTAAAAGAAAGTGTCTGGGCATCTCCTGCAATTCTTTTGAAGTGGCTGATCAGAAGAAAACACCATGTGCAGAACAAATGACCTCTTCCCCTCATCCACCCCATGCCTGTTGTTCCAGCTGACACGTGGCCACACCTGAACCTGTGTAGGCCGTGAGCTTTGGAGAGATAAAAAGACAAATAATGCTGTAGGGAGAGGAAGCAGGTCAGATTTTTTTAACTCAAACATTGCTGTTACCCACTGGTTTGGAAATCTTACCCTAATGTAAGAAAAAGAAATCATTGTACAACTGAAGCAAAAGAAGGGATTTACAACCCAGTGTGAATCAAGTGCAAACCACACGGAACTTCAACACAAAACCTGCCAAAGAGATCTGTTTACAAGGCATGGGGGATTTATTTCCTTTAATACATTTCCTATGCCCGTTTGACTTGATGGGAAATCAAATGAAAATCACATGTAGTAGTAACTGCTCAAGAGGTAGATCATTGATGAAGAAAAGATCGGAGAAAATTATTACTTTCACAAGATTTATGCATCTTCTCCATTCCCATTCTGCCTCCCAACTATGCACACTCTTCAATCTGCTTAGATGATTAAAACCAAGAGGAGACAGGCAATTATAACACCTGCTAAATCCAGGGGAAAAAGGGGTGGAATGCAAAAAAGAAAAAAAATGAAAAAAAACCCAAAAACAACCAAAACAAAGCAAAAAAGCACCAAAAAAATCCCAAGTCATCATGAATGGCAACCCTAGCAAAAAGCCAGCATTTTTGCCTCTGGAAATGAGGTGGGTTTTGTGAGCTTTTCCCCTTCCTTAAACTAAAGACATAAATAAGTACTTTAAGAAGGAGGCTGGTGGTTGGAATAATTTCCCCCCTTCACCCAGAGCAGAGGTTCTGTTCTGTTTCCTTTCACATATGTGGCAAAGGTCAGCTATTGAGAGAGACTTGTCTTTGCCACTGTGGGAGTCTGTATCTCTCTATTACTGGCTTCTACTCTTTCAGCCCCAAGTGTTTATTTATTTTTTTTAAGGTTTCAGGATCCCAAACTTGTTGGAAGAGGAAATATATCAAAAAAAGGAACCCACAAACAAGGTTAAAAGCACAAATAAAGATGAAGAGAGGAATGGAAAGGGGAGGAGAAAAAATGGAGGGGGGGGGGGTGATCAGTCCAATTTTCTTTGGAGAGGCATCTCATTGTTGGGGCTGTCTGGCAATATTCCAGGGCTTCAATTGAAAGTGAATTTCTTTTTTCGAATTCCATCCAGAGATATCATAACCTCAAAAGGCTACTATTACCCACAGGGTTTCAGATGAAACCGTCTGAGCGTGACTTTCGAAATGCAAGAAGTCACAATTGTTGTTTGACAGCATGGGATCTGCCAAGGACCCTCTTTCCAGACAACTGTTTACATAATCCTTCCACCCACCCTATTGAGGTGAAAACACTTCCATTGCAGGCCTTTTTACCTCAGCAGGTGCACAGCAAAACAAAATTAAAAAAAAAAAAAGAAAAACGGTCAAAAAGGCATGATGAACTCCACAAAGCCATCCCATGCCCTGACAAGCAATATTTAAACATTGGCTTTTTGAATGTGCATTGGAAGGTGGCAGATGAGATTTAGGTTTCAATTAACCAGGTTACTCCTCTTGTAGTGATAATTATAGTAAAACAGAATGGCAAGTAAAAGTCCAAGTTGTTTGAAAAAGACATTAAAAAAAATGCAGCCCCAAACCTTAGCAAAACCAGCATGCAGAAGGTGATTGAGAAGCTGATGAGACACAAAATGCACTCTCAGCTTCCTCTGGCAGTGTAAGAGTGAAACACAACCACTGCTGGGGGGAATTGCTCTCATGTACCCCACCCTTCACTGGCTGAGGTGATGGGGCTGAGGGAACTTGAAGATGTGTGGCATCCTTCCTTCAGCTTCTGAAGTGCAACATGTTGATAATTTACTAGAGACATCCAAAGTTCATTGCTAAGTTTGGAAATTTTGGACTCGGTATTTATTTAAAAATAATTTTCTCATATTGGTCCATGAAAACTCCTCTGCACTATACAGGTAGTAAGAATATATTTTCATGTGTGAATAAATAGTATTTCCTATAAGAGGACAAAAATCTTCTGGAGAGTAACATTTTGTCCATAAAAGATAAACAAGTGAGTGGGTTTTGCAAATCTTTTCAGAAGAGAACTGAAATGCAACTTGAATGCAATGACAAGAAGAAAATGTAGTCCAAATAGGTTCTATAGCCAAGCCTAGCACTCAGGAGAATAAAGGCAGAGGAGAAATAAATGGGTAGCAGCACATGCTTCCATGAATTACCACTGCACTCAGGTGAACATAAATGTGTTTTATTTACATAGTGAGAAAAGGAGAGCAGATAGACTGCTAGCTAGGAGGATTTTTTTTTTTTTTTTTAATCTAGCATCATGGTAGTCAATTTTCAACAGATTTTGGGTTTTTGGCTGCTGACAGACTAAATATGTGTAGAGCCCAAAGTGGAGTTGCAATGATACTCCCACACTTGCTAGGAGGTTTTGATGTAAGAGGAATCAATGTATGGGATGTGTAGTGCATGTCTTTTACTGAGGACAAAAGAAAGTAGCAAAAGATTGGTGGTTGTGTTTTGACACAAGCTCCACTCACAGATTGTCTGTCAAGAGGGCAGAAAAGTGTACAGTGAAAGAGGGAGGAAGCCTTAAAGCATTGCTACATGAAACACTTGGGGGAGGCAAATGGAAGTAAGTTTGACAAAGGTCTGGTAAGAAGAAAAATGCATAAAAGTGGCATGTAGGAGAAATGGATGGAAAGGCCAAATGAGATCAGTTTTCCTTGGTTTTCTCTGTGTGTAGGCACAACACAGAATGGTTCTAGGTGTGGGGGGAGCTCTGGTGACAGTGATGCAGCAGTGGACAAGCTAGTTCAGAAATGGTTTGGGAGCAGTTTGAAATTGGTGACCAAAAGACAAGCTGCACTTTACTGCACTATGTGGGTGAGAAGATAAATGTCTTATGATTCACTGCTCAGCAAAATCCCTGGTGGAGCTGAAAATACCTTTAAAAGTTTCCTTCACTGTCAAGCTTTTCTAGGGGAAAAAAAGAAAAAAAAAGAGTAAATGAAACATTTCTCTTACATTTGTCTTCAAGCAGGAGAGACAAGGTGTAGGTGTGACAGTGATCCATTTGAATTCCTCAATACACCCACAGGTACTTGTAAGTTTTGTGTAACAGAGGGTGAGATCAAGATAAGACCTTTTATGAACTGTTGATGAACAGTTCATGGAGAAGAAGTGTTTCAGACCACATTTAGGACAGGCTGGTGAGTGTCAATTGAGTGTAGATATGTGGTGGAATAATGGATGTTGTGTGGAAAACAGCATTAAGTCTTAGAACATGATAATATCCCTAAGTCTCCAAAAGCCAAAATCAGGTTTTTTTTTCATGCAAAGCAGAAAACAAAACTGAGGAGTAACTTTACTAGACAGGAAATATGTGAAGGAAAAGATGGTACAAAGGAGAGCATGGGTACATTTACCTGTCTGCAGGGAATCTTAATTTGTAGAACTACTGCATGTTGAAAGGTGTTCTGGATATAAAACTTTCAACTCCACTCCTTGAAACTTTTTAAGTGAAATAAATTATGCTGGCAAACCAGAAAGTCTGATGAAAATGGAAGATAAAACGCAAGGAATTAATCTGGTTATTTGCCAGATTAAAAAGAGATACTTGTAAAGGAACATATGAAGTTTAGGAAATGTAATGAGGCTTTGCTATAAGGTCAGAAAAAAATCTTAAGGGAAGTTATAAAAATGATTTACTTTGAGATTCTGTTGGCAATCTCTCCTCAGTATTGTATTCTCTATCTAGACCCTGCAAATTTATCAGTCTGCTTAGAACTGGCCATTTGCTCCAGGTCATTCAGATGCATCAAAATGAAAACAGGGAAGAATGTCATGCAGGGAAAATATGCCTTTAAGGAGTTACAGATTATTGATGGTAAAATTCCCCCATATTTTAGGACTCCATTTGGAAACTTTGTAACATAGCCTTCTTTTAGGCCACTGCAGACAAAAACTGATGTGTGCTGTCTGTAACCACAGTGGTGCAAAGGCTGTGACAGTGTGCAGAACTGCACATCCAGAGGTTTCTTGGGAGAAAAAAAGCTGTAAGCCTGTATTTCTTAATGCTGAGTAGGGTTTTGAATTCTAAGTGGAGAAACATATTGATGAGCACTCTGCAAAATCCAGTAGTAAACTCTGCAAAATCCAGTTCTATTGGAAGTTAGTCAATATACAAGATACGATAGCATATGGAACAGATGCTGGAGTTCTGCTGCAAGAAGAATACTAATTCTGGATATGTGCCTGATCCAGATGTCCTTTCATAAAAACAGGAGTTGCAGTTATCATCTTGGAAGCCATAGTAAATCCATAAATATAATAACACTCAGCAAGAGCAGAGAACGTATTAGTGGCAAATTTGCAAGGCATTTGTTGCTCTTTAATTCCATATTTAAGTGGGCATAATTTTGTCGATCATGCCTTTATTTCTGTCAGGAGAGGACTTTAGCATTGCTAATCTCTTCTAATTAATGAAAACAATCATATCTCAATTGCAGTGAACTGTATGAGCTGGGAAATGAAAGTGTTGGAAATCTGAGAGGGTGAGTTTGTGCAAAGGGGAGCTACTGAGTAACTCCACCTGTCTCACAGTGGGGAAAACCACTATTTTTCTGTGGTAATCTGGAATATGAAGATTGGTGGTTTTATTTTTTAGGAAGTGTCTCCTCATCAACAATAGGAAAAGGTGTTATGGCAGAGAATGAGTCAAATGATTTCCCTGACTGGTGCAGGTTTGCTGCTGTGGGCTGGGAGCCTGCAGGTGTCAGTCCTACAGAGGTTATGTCTTGTCTTTATACACTAAGGGCTGTTGGAACTTATAAATACACTATTTATTTGTGATATACTTCCTCCCCCAATACATTATGTCAGGCTGTAATGATCTGTAAACATATTTTTGAACAAAAGGATTCCTGGCAGAAGAAAAGTTGTAGTTTTGTATTATGTTAATTATTATCAGTGTACTAATTGATATATTTTCCAAGCCAGTGCATGTTACACATGTGATCTGTCAGTGGAAAACTGGAATGTCATGAGGCACTGCGGTAGTTCAGATGAACTCAAGTAAGTATATCTCCCTTGGAACTGGATAGTTTTGCTCTTATTCTCCTAAAAGGAAGAAATGAAAATTTTTTGAATGGAAATGTTTGTCCTGAAACTACTTGTTTCACTTGAAGATCTTTCTCACTTAGAAAATTCCAACCCATGAGTGCAATTGTGATTAAATCTTGCCCTCAGTGTTGTTGAAGCTAGTAGTGTTTGTTGTGATTTTAGCACATGACACAAAATAACATCTGTAGCATTTCAGCAGGTGCTTGCTGTAGATCTAGCTCGACTATACTCAAGTTCAGATGCTCTCTGCAGGAAGTGTTTGAAAACAGGAATGAAGGAAAAAAATCACAGGTCACTAACTGGAATGAACCTGGATGCTGATTTCTTGTCTGGCAGTGGAGCTTCGTGATGGTTGAGCCATGACTAAATGAGTGTAACTGCTCCAGGTCACAGCAGTGCATTTGTGTAATTTCTCTCCTTCAGATTTTATAAGCCAGTTTATTTACAGAGGGGAGAACAAAACTCCCAATTTCAGAATTTGTAGAACTAAGAAAGAACGCACTGATTTGTGGCTATTCTTACAAATCTTTCATCAGTATGCCTGTATATTTCTTGACACCTTTCCATGCAATAATTTTGGGGAAGACTGTGCACAGAAACACTCTTCTTTATCTCAGGATAAAATATTTCAGTGTCACTGAACTGAGAACAGCAGGAATTTTTCCCACTGTGTTGATTCTGTACAGAATAACTCCTGTTTGGTAAAATATTTCACAGCACAAAGGGAAATACATATGGGGGATTCCCAGATTTCTGTGTGAATCTATCTGGGTACTTTAGATTCTGAGCAAAGAGTTTAGACACACAGTAGTGGAAATATAAGTTGAAAATGATGTTTTTGCTTATACAAGAATCTCTCATCTGCTGGACTACAGGGATTTACTCATCCTTGGGAATTATCACAGCAGGTGTCAGCCTTCAAAAGTGAGAGAGGACTTGAGGACTGATGCTTTGGAAAACTGGCATTTAATTTTTTTTTCTGTTGGAATTAGGTTGAGCTGATGTGTTTTGCTCTATGTCAGAGCCTCTTTGCTACAAATGGTTCATACAGCAAAATGTAAAGGAGGAGGATAAATCTCATGGTGTTGTGCTGGTGCTCTCTCTTGTGGTAGAGATAGCCTGGTGGTGTCTTGGCAAAATGACAAATTTGTTTCATTAATTCCTTTTCATCACCACTGAGCTTCAAATCATCAGGGAAATGTGATTTGGTTTCTGGTTTTAGTTTTGTTTTCAAAAAATAGACAGCAACACATCTCTATACCTGCCAACAAAAAGAGCGGGTGATAGTGCAGTGACAAAAGATGTCTGAAAATGTTGCATTAATTCTTCTTGTCTAGGGGAGATATATACTGGGGCAATCTTCAGGTAAAACAATTCAGTAGGAAGGGTTGTCCTGAGGATGAAAAGGGCACTTCTGAACCCTGGCCTGCATGAGCCATCCAATAGAGGCAGGAGACACGGCTTCGCACAGAGTAACACATGTTGAGACCTGAGAAAACAGAGCTCGTGGAGTTGCATGGCAGCAGCTTACTCAGCTCATTTGATCATAATTCAAACCATTTGTGTGACTAATGATGCTCTCAGATGTTTGGCAGAATAAACTAATCAGATGTTTAACAGCAGCACAGCTTCTCTGCGGCTGACAGGGATTCTGCTTCGGTCAAAGATGCAGCTCCTCTCTCTGTGCATTTTCCTGAACTGTGTAGCTCAGTAGCCTTTCAGCAGACCCATCTCTAAAACAAGCAGTTCAACAGGAAGAAAGAACATGCTTGGGAAAAGGCACTCTTGATCAGTTGCTGCACATCTGGTTTAAAGTCTTAAGGGTGAGGCTGTGTCCTGCCAAATCTGAAATGGTGTGAATCAAACAGTCTCATAGATAAATGCCCTGTTGTGTGGTTTGTAGGTGTTTCCTGAGAGATAAACCAATTGATATAGGCATAGCAGTCGGGGTTTAGGTTTTTTTATATTTCAATTTTTTTTTTCTTTTTTTTTTCCCCTTAAGGGAGGACTGATGAGACCTCCTGGCCCCTAATAGCATAGTATTTTAGCCTAGACCCTCTGCTGTAATTAAAAGGTGCAGCTCCATGGTTATTAATGCAGCTGCAGTAGTTGATATTGAGTAAGGAATGTAGTTGCCTGATGCATTTATAAACCAGATTTCCTCCTTGTATTTAGAGAAGAGCTAAGCCAAGTCAGATTGATTGACTTGATTCCAAGTCAGAACTACAATTTAATAGGAAAATTGCAATAAAGGCAATAGTACAGAAACACTGGCTTAAATTCAAAGAGCCAGAATACCTGACACCCTCTTTGTTGGTCAAGGTGATGGCAGGAGTCTGATTAAACTGTGGCTGCAGTCCCATTGGAGTGATGGATGTGGTTCTGTCAAAGCAGAGCTCCTGTAGAAAGGTCTTTCTCTGGAGGTCCAGTGATGGTTCTCAAGAGCTCTTGTGCTCTGGGAATCCAGTGGTAGGTGCTGTCTGTGCTCTTCCAAGCCTCAGATTATATCCAGGTGGGAATGTTTGGTTCCTCCCCCTGGGCAGAGCATCTCACAGTGGGATGATGCAGTTCCACGAGGCACTCGGGGAGACCTTGGTGGCCCCTTAGCTAAGATAGCCCCAGGGAGGGAGTTTCAGGGCTGGAGAAGATAAAGAGCAGTGCCCCACTTAACAGCTTGCCTAGACAGTAAAACACACTTTTGGTTACATCTCATTGTAGCCAATGTGAAAACCCAGCAATTGCTACAAAGGGCACACTCAACTCCTGTTGAGAAACTACTGAGCATGCTGAGAGGGGTTCAGGAACCTGGCCATTATAGAAAAGTTGGCATTTTGTTTTTTGACATCCATGTTGTAGGGTCCTGAAAACGGTATTTGCAGTTGCTGATACCACCTCATTCCACAGCTGCAAAAACATAATATTATAATTAATATTATAATAATATAATGCTGTGAAGGCACACGCATTGTCACAATGTGTTACTTTGTGCCTGGAACAGAAACCACAGGTACAGTTAACGATGACTTTGGATGAGTGCAGGAGTGCTTTAAAGACAAAGAAATAGGTTAGCCAGATGACTAATTTGCTAAGGAAGCAAAATTGTCCATTTATGGGATAGGTTTTCTTAT
The DNA here is from genome assembly GCF_048771995.1 of Taeniopygia guttata. Lineage (NCBI taxonomy): Eukaryota > Metazoa > Chordata > Aves > Passeriformes > Estrildidae > Taeniopygia > Taeniopygia guttata. The sequence continues at coordinate 112,216,684 of NC_133027.1, forward strand.
TTTCAAGTTTTAAAGCTTCCTTTAAGTTTCAGTGCAATGTGTTTGATAGAAGGAGTGTGTTTCCAATAGAATTAGTATCCCTAAAGGTTTCTTTTTGCCTGCTGTTTGTGCTGAAAACAGAGGCTAGGATTATTTACTTATCCTTTTGTTTGGTCTCTGATACCCTTTCCAAGGAATAGCTGGCTGCAGAACCTGGGTATATTTTGCATACTGATCATTTCTGTAATTGATCTTTTCAGCTTTCTTCAGTCACTGTGGAAGGTTGTCAGCTGCTTCTTTGAAGTTAACTAATGATCATGCAAGCAGGGAATCTGCAGTAGGAGACAGGATCTCCCTGGTGCTGTAGCAGAACAGCTTCCACATGCTGGCACTCTCCTGTTACCTTACGTGGTGTTACTCCAGTGAGCTTGGAGTTAGAAGGCTTTGATTGCTGTATATATTTTGGGGGTCCCCAAATGGAGGAAAACCCAAAAAAGCAAACACAATGTTCTTTTCTCCTTTGTCTTGCATATTTGTCAGGTAACTACCTGGCGTTCCTCTACATAATTTGCACTGGAAGGGTTATAAAGTTTAAAATAGGCTTTAAAATCCTCTTTCTCACTTGAACATCCATAGATGTATTCATGTAGCTGAAAACTGCATACAGGAGAGGCTGGACTGGCATCTGAGAGAATTCTTCTGCTGACCTGGCTGGAGTTTTGGATTAGCTCTTAGAGTCAGTCTGCACTGTCAGTCAGATACTCATTGTATAGGATGAGTCTTTTTCCCCCTTGTTTTCTTTCCTCTCACCCTGCCAGTATGTTTCTAATAAAACCCTCACTTGCCAGCTTTTGAATAGATCAGGCTGTTTTTATTTCTTCTTTATTTTCCCTTTTTATCTCTGTTTCTCTGCTCTTGTCTGTGAGTACTACAGCAGAGCTCTTTTCTCTGCTCTAGTCACCCTTAACCCATAAAATAAACTACTTTTAAAAGGGCAGGGAAGAAACGATAATAGATGGTCTAATAAAAGATACTGTCTCTCTCCACAAGCCTTCTCTCACTTCAAAACAACACAGCAATGTGATAAAATAAACTGCTGTTGCCATATGTTTTACTGAAAAAACCCCTCCCCCTTTCCCAAGTGGTGACACAGTCACAGTTGTGTTGAATTTGGTATAGCTGAAGGCTGACCTTTAGAGCTCTTAGTTTGGAAAATGCTAAAATGCTCATTCTGGGGTGTTGCTGTAAGTATTCCTTACTGACAGCCAAGATAGTTTCAGTGAGAAAGAATTAAAAAAATATTATATACACACATGTACAGATACATTTACATACACCCTGTTATTTTACTCACGGCATCAACAGAACACTGTTGTGGTCTTGCTTGTTTTCCCCTTATTCCTCTGGAATGAGCCTTGCTGAGGCAACAGGCTGTGGGAGGACATTTGAGAGGAAAAAAGGGTTGTGTGGTTTCCTTGTCACTGTTGCTGTTAGGCTGAATCTGTGTTTGCATCTGGTTCATACTTTAATGTGCCTCCACGTGAGAGTAGCACCTTTGTGGCACATGATTTGGTTCTAGAGCCAGCAGTGCATAGCATGTTGGGTTTTTTTCCTTCCTTTTTTCTCCTCTCTTTCTAAAAATATACTCAAGTCTGGGAAAACAGTGGTTTTTGGATTTTTTTTTAGCATTTATTCTTAGTTATGTATTCGTCGCAGGTAAGAAATCTGTTTATCAATCACAGCAGGAACAGGGCTTGCAGTTTTCATATCTGTTAGCAGCCATGGTACCTTCTCTGCATTTGTCAGTCAGTGTTAATCTAGACATGCTAACATGTACTGAATTCCTATTTTCTACTGTATTTCAGTTCTGATGTATGAAATAACAGTAGATTAAAAGTATATTTTCAGAGGGAGTACTTTCTAAATCAATAAGCTATCTGGGAACATTGTTTTTTTTTAAATCATAGTTCATCCTGATGTGTCTTGGGCTACCCCTGAGGGTCAGTGAAAACATCTGTAAGCTCTCTAGGCTATGACATTCTGCCCTAGAGTTTCACAAAGTGCTCCTGCACTGATGTGACTAGCAGGGGTGTCTCTGTTTTGATAGCCTAAAAGCTTCATACTTGTAATCCCAGAGGAAGGATTTAAATTGTAGAAGAAAATGTCACTCTTATTTTTATCAGTCATTCTCATGTTGCTATTTGCTTTTCACAGATTCCTGTTTTTGTTAGTGACATTTGGGGCTGGGCAGCATCATCTGTGACAGTAGAGATGTCCAGTAGTGCCTTGTGAAAACTGTTACGTGTCTGAACTTGAATACTTTATCCCTTTTCTTCGTTCTGCAGACCTGAAAGGAAGGATTTTTTTTTTTTCCTTAGGAAAGAGGCTTTTTTTTTTTTTTTTTTTTTAATCAGGGCAAAATAATATCTATTCTTCATCGACAGCAGGAAGCCAACTAACTGCCTCCCTTGCCTCGTTGTATTGCCTTAGGCCTGATGATAGATTTGGAGCTGTACAAGCCTCTGGCATCAATGCAATCAGTTCTTAAAAACTCTTATTGTATGAGAGTCACTATTTTCAAAAGAGAAAAATCTGTTCCCATATAGGAAACAAACAAACTTATATGTGTTTTTGAATGGACTGCACCCACCCTTACAGTTGTTAGATATTTATTAAATAGTCTATCATGGCCAGTCTGGAGTATTTTCATGCCACATCCATCAAGCCTTACTGCTGAGTGTGGAAGTTAGGAGGTGGTTGAGAAAACCCACAAACAACCAGATTTGGAACACACATGGGTCACCAAGAATATGATAATTTGGAGCTTTTTTCCCCTTTTCCTGGCATTAGCCAATTTGTTGCCTCTGCTTCCTATTTTACTCCTTATTTAGTACTTTTTATTTCCTTTCTTTTCCCTATCTGCATTGGGATTTTCTTCCTCTTTCTTCCATCCAGCATGACGCTGCTGAGGCTGGCTTGTGGTGATTCTGGGCTTTTCTGGCACTGCTCACTGAGATAAAAAGTGACAGCCTGGGAGCCCCCTCGTGTGCTCCAGTGCTTTCAGCCTGTAGCACCGAGCAGTATATCAAACACCAGCAGGCCAACCCCTTTTTGTTGCATTAGCCAGTCAAGCATTTTGTGCTGCTGAATGTCATCTTATTTAACATTTTGTTAAACAGCTTCTAAAGGTCTTAACAATATGACAGATGGGCTATTGAATGGATGCTTTAATGGCTAAGCATTAGTTTGTTTTTGTTTCATAGTGTTTATTGTTAGTTAAGTACTGTTTAAATAAATCAAGCTTTTCCCTTTCTTTTTTACAATGCAGACACATTCAAGAGAGGGTTTTATTCTTCTTGTGATGGCTGTGTGTTTCATTCTGTCAGGCAGACATGATATATGGTGGTCTCATTTCCAGTCAGTGTCTGCCTCTGAGGAGATGAACCCAAAGTCTAGGTCGTGTCTCTAAAGGTTAAAGTGTGCCTTGAGGATTCTGCCTAGTAGATACTAGAGGTACTAAGAAGATAATCTATGGTAAGTAAAATTTGAAATGAATTTTTTTTTTGTAACCTTCTTTCAAGTTACAACCTTCATTGCCAATTTGTCCTGTCTCTGAACTCAGTTTTGGTAACCCTTAACCCTTCAGCCTGACTGTTGTTACAGCTGAGTCCATGTGAAGGCAGCAGACTGGGGGAGCCCTATGCCTTCCAAAGGTGAGAAATCCGAATAATGCCTATAGATGCAGGCTGTCCCTTTGGCACAGGTGGAAAAACTTCCTTTTGGCACGAAACAGTCACCCTGAAATCTCCATGTGCCATGCTGGGTGTGCCTGGGAGTCAGGGCTGAGTTTATCTCCAAAGCTGGTGTGTGGGCAGGCAGTGGTGGCTGGCAGGCAGAGCATGCTGGAGCTGTAGCTGATCCAGAGACTTTTTCCAGATATGGCCACTGATTTCTGCCACCGAGGTCTTAGAGGTGCCTTTTGTTTTCGGTAACACTGAACTGCTGGATTTAAAAGTTATGTATGGTAAATTTCAGGAAGTTGCCAAAAGAATTCTCTTACATTCTGTGGGCAAGTCAGAGAAAGAATTTCTTGGCAATGTGAGAATTTTGCTTTATCAAGACTGAAGGGCTACTGTTGGGATGGTGTGAAATGGGAAATAAAATATTTGGAAAGTCAAAGAAAAGCCTTCTCCTCCCTGCTGCGTGTGGGAGGTTGGAAAGCAGAGGAGAAGCATTTCCCATCCCTGAGAGTGTTCAAGGCCAGGTTGGATGGACCCCATAGCAAACTGATCTAGTGAAAGGCACCCCTGCCCATGGTGGGAGGGTTGAAACAAGAAGACCTTTAAGGTCTCATCCAAATCTAAAACATTCCATAATTCTTTGATAAGTAACTGCTATGCCTGCAGCATCTTCTGCAGCAGAGTCCAGCTGGGGCTGGTTCATGGGCTGCAGAGCTGTGGCTATTTTGCAGCTTGCAGAAGTCTGAGGTAGTGAAGTTGCTGATTTTGCTTCTTCAAAGAGCCTGCACTAGCAGCAGATGTTTTTGAGACCATCACCAGGTTACAAAAATAAGTTTTCTACCTTGGTGAGTCACCAAGGTACAAAATGCAAGCAGTATGTCTTCTCCTCTTTTCCTGACAGCACAAGTTCATGGCTTGAGTATGGATATTGGCAGTTTGTTTCCAGAATCCTAAAAACATGACACAAGATCTGTATCTAAGAGTCGGAAATTTAGTGTGGCTATCGATTCTTAGCTTGTTTTGGACTTCTGGGGAATACTGAGCTGATTGTAGCATTCCAAAGTATGAAAACACTTCATGTTTCCTTGAGACAATTGTGAATTTTTGTCTGTGATCAAAATTTTGGTCTGTGGTGGTCATTAGAGGTCCAGTTTTATAGGAGCAGGTAACACCTTGGATGTTTTGACCACATTTTAGTTTCAATAAACAAATCTTATCTGTCTCTTATTCCCTTTGCTCTCTCTAGTGGTATATCTATTCTTCATTTCATTCATCATTTACATACAGAAAAGAGGAGGAAATACTGCCTCTCTTTTTGAGGCAGAGGCCTTAGGTGATGCCATTTGCCCACAATTTTTGAGCTTGAATTCCTCATTGGGCATATGGGAGACAATTTACTTATTTATTTTGTGAGATGGTATCTGGCTTATTAAGTGTCTACACTTAATTAGTAATTTAATGGTGTACTTTTACTGTTCATGCATCTTTGAGAGACAAATAGCAGTAATACATTTGCTCTTATTAATTTGAAGACTGGCTTTTTTTTTTTTCTTCATTGCCCCTTTTTTTTTTTAATAACTCTATCCCCCAAACTTTCAAAACACTCATCTGAAATAACAAAGTGTTACAGATGAGGTCTTCTGATTATTGCCCTTTAAAGCTTTTTTCACATGGCCAGGCTTCACAAAAACCTATTTTACTCAAAGAAATTAGGTTTCTGGTTAGCAGGAGCCCTAAATAGACATGAATTACAGGAACGTCCTTTGAAATCCCACACAGTACTTGTTTCATTAAATCCCATGAAGCGACCTTAATTTAGTGGAACACTGGATAGGTTGTTCTTTTAACCTATTAGCACTTTGGCCAGTCCCATAAACCATATTCATGGATGATTCCATCAAGAAGGACAACAGTGGGATTAATATTATTTCAGGATACAGTAAATGCCACAATGATGAAGCTGTTTAAGATCTGGTGCTCACTGTGTCACACTGAATGCATTGACATTTACTCTGCCATCACTTCATTTCCAATATTCTTTCCAAATCAGCCGATGCTAATGTTTCAGTGTGTGTGCAGAATACAATTCCATCAGGGCTAGGGACAAGGAGAAATGAGCTAAAAGCAAATCCCTCTCCCCTGTTCCCTTGGTGTTGGAATCTGTGGTATTGATGATTCCAAAATTGTAGAAAGTCTCTGTCTTTCTGCCCCACTGCCAAAGCAGAAGCCATAATTGGTCTGTGCTGTTTCAGGGTTGTTTATTCTGTTTATCTCTAACATGTTCTGCTGCCCTGCCGCAGCTCTGTCCTGCAGGGCAGCGTGTGGGGCTCTGCCCTCAGTGGGATGTTACAAACATTAAATACCACAAACTACCTGTGCTGGATTTACCATAACGTGCCAATATCTGTCACCTACATTGAACAGTGTGTCCCCAGCCTGAACCAACAGAAAAATGCCAACACCACAGTGAAACATGGAGGGCATGAAGAAGGAGAAAAAGGACAAGGCACACCCAATTTCCTCCATCTTGTCCCCTTTTGACCCTTAATCTAGAATCCTAAAATTTTACTTTTGCACCCGTGCCACAGTTAATTATTACTCATATCAAGCACTCAGAGCTGGTAATTCATCCTGTAAAATTGGAAACTCTTTTCCATGGACAGAGATCACAGACAGTGTCTCTGGGGGCTCTGTCCAGGGGGGTTCCTGACCCCTGCCAGGGTCCCAGACCTTCCAGGGCAGCCAGAGGGAAGCCCTGGATTCCCACACCTTGGCACCCTCCTGCTCTACTCCCACCCCAGCATGGCAAATGGCTTATCTTGCTGTGATGGTGTACCTAGCTAGGAAAGAGCAAAGAACAGGTGGAAGTGTGACAAAATCAGGGTTTTGTGTTGTGTGGAGTCAGCAGGGGTCAGCTCACCCAGAGCCAGGTACAGGTGTAGCTCAGTGGCCCCTTTATAGCCCCAAGAGTACAAGGGAAGAGCCCGTTTGCTCACCATGTGGCAAAGGGGCAGCATGAGAATGACCTGGCTTTTTCACAGGACAAAATGCCACCCACTGCCTCAGTTTGCCTTCTACAATCTGCTTTTGGAAGGGCAACAAAGGCTGCCTACACCTCTCCACCACCATAATTGAACTTTGGAAGGCTTTAATATCTTTCCTTCTCAGCAGCTTTGGGGAGTCAGCACAATGCCTGGTGCTGTTTTGCAGGCTGATGATGAAAGGGGATTTCAGCTGTAATTCAGTGGAGAGAAACATGTTCTTCTAGAGAGATTCCAGAGGGAACCAAACTGCTCTTGTTCAAATTGTGCAGCAGCCTCTATCTTTATGTTGCCAAAATAAGGATCCCAAATTGCCTTGCTGATGTTTGCACTGGGAACCAGCTACAGCAGAGAGGTTTGAATGCAGGTTTCCCTGGCCTCAGTCAGTCCAAGAGACATTCCTTGATGTGGCTGAGGGGTAGCAGGAGGAATGAGAAGAGAGTTGCCACAACCAATGTGTCTGTTCTGCTATCAGCTATGCTGGCATTGAAATTCTGCTCAGCTGCATCTGTCCTGTTCAGTGGCAATGCAGGGGAGAAGATCACACAGCATTAATCACCACCACTCTGGTAAACTGTGGGAAGCAGGAAATATCTGGGTCTTCTGTAAACCAAAATGCTTGAAGCTGGGAGAACAAGGTAGGGAACTACTTATGTGGTGGTCTCACATTCATATCCTCCAGATGGATTTCTCTGGTGGTCACTGCTGGAGGTGGTGGGAGTTGGTTATTTGCTCTGACTTGGTGTGGTCATTCTTGTGCTGAGGAATGAACACATAAACTACTCCATAATGAGCATTATGAGCAGAAAACAAGGAGTTAAAGAGAGCTGGGGCAACCATTGAGACTTTGGATCTATTGCATGTGCAGGAGGACTATTGGTTAAGCAGCTCTGCCCAGATTTTGGTTTAGATTATTGTAGCACTGTAGGGAAAGATCTACACATTCTATTTTGGTCCGGGTTAGGAAGAAAATTATGGTAGAGTCAAGGCAATGCAATACTTAGATAAATAGAAAATGTTCTGGATTTTGCTCTGCATAGTGGAAATCAATGTGTCTATTTGGGTAATTTTTTGACTGGTTATTTTTCATGATTCAGTAAAAATAACTGGATACTTGACTGCTTTATTTGTATATGATGGCAGAATGTGTTGGAAATTTCAAACTTGATTTTGTAGGGTGCCCACTGGAATCCTCCATAAGAACTTGTGTCATTTTATTGTATCACCACAAACCCTCATTATTAATATCCTGAGACCAATGCTGTTAACTCCTTTGTGCTCCATTTGGGAAAAGATGGCATATTGCATTTGGAACACCTCATTGCATCTGGAGAACTCAAGAAAACCAGATACTATTAGCAGGAAGTGTTAAAATGATAAATTATAAACCCAGACAAACCCATTCTTCATGGAACAGAAATCTACTGTTGAAATATATTGAACTGCATTGGTCCTCAGTATTTTGATAAGGAGTTTTATCCCCTCTTCCTAAAAAAGCTATTCAGCTAACTGGAGAAAGTGAATAGATTTCAGAGTCTATGTAAACAGAAATCTATGAATTTAGTCTACATTTTACCTAAACATTTGGAGCTCATAAGTTCTCTTTCCTCTGTTACAGCTGAGCTGTAACAGGTCTTCAAGGGCTGCATTACAGCTATTTTGGAAGGGAAGCTAGTATTTGATTTGTTTCTTGTGTCAGGAGTCTGGATGCAACCCTGGAGAAGAATTTTGGTGGAGGAGCAGTGAAGAAAAGGGCTAGGTCCTGGAGAGAAGCCAGAAGATAGGGAAGGTGATACCTCTTGACCCTGTTATCTGTGATGTTATGCTTGTACAAGATTTTGAGCTCCCTGCAGAGTACCAGCAGTTCTAAGCTATTTTTAAGCTGCAAGCTAAAACATGATTCTTCTGCCAAAACTCTGATTCTGTCCCATTTTTTTCAGGGCTTTGGATGCTGAAAGATGACACACATGCATATTTAAAGATATCTGATTTCAAAGTGGAGAAATTAGACTGCGTGAAAAACACTTCCCTGTGATGGTTTCATTGTCTTTCTTACTTCAAGAATGTGAATGCTTCAAAACAAACACATACTTGGAAAAAAGAGACAGCTCTAATCCTCCTTGCTTTATAACCAGGTGAAATAATTTTAGATCTAACAGACTACAGAGGCCTCAAGGTCTGACTGGAAGTCAGGTGTCTGTAGGGCAGTTTTGATAAGCTCGGCCCTGGCAGTGAAATTTTCCTGTGGATTTGGGACCTTTGGTCTCTCTGACTCAGTTTCTTCTGCAAAGCAAACCTCAGAAAACCCCCTGTGAACACCATTAGAAAAGACAAGAGATACCCACAGTAATTTCCTTGTTTAAGTTCAGGAGGATGGTTAGACTTTTGAACTGCCACCACGTGGTTCCTTCTCACAAGTGTTTCAACTTTCATTTTTATCAATTCCTGCCTTTCCCAATACATTAAGCATTGAAAGCTCTACTGTGTCCTTTGCTGTGGAAGGTCTTTGCCTTTACCAACATTATTTTGCAGTGGATTTGATTCATTTTTGCATCAAAATATTCGGCTTACTTCAATCACCTGCCATATTTTCTATGTTACCAGGTCAGATTTGAATAATTTATTATGAACAGTTTGCTGGAATCTCAATGATAATGTTTTGTGGAAGCCTTGTGGAATTTGGTGGGAATAGGATCATCCTATGCAGGTGTCTGACATTTGTTGGTAAAACAAAAGAAGTAAATTTTCGGAGTGATGGACTGTTGATGGTTACATTTTGGTCAACCATATGGGACATCAATTTCATATCTTTAGAGTGTAACTGCAAATTTTCAATACCTGATTTCAATAGAACTTCTAAAATAGAAGAGAAATGGGAGGAAGGGATTTGTTTCATCTTGAAATGATGGGCTCTGGAGAACAGTTTGCTTTTTTGTTTTAAAAAAGGGATATTGTACTGGTTTAGGGGAATCTTGCAAGCTTGACCATTTTGTGAACACATACTATCAAGAATTCATTTAACTTATTTTAGTTCTATATTGTGTAGTGATATTTGCACTGCTTTACCATAGTATTAGATTCCTTGGTGACCTATTAATTCAAATTTGAGGTTAAGACAGCATTTTCATACAATAAAAAATAACGATAAGTAAGTAGGAAGCATCAGGAAAATTCAGTGGGCTAAAATGAAGTAACTTTTTTAAAGGCTAGAAGTCCTTACTTGAGTGTCAGCTTTTAAAATTAGTTCCTTCCTTTAAGTGCCTCTGTCACACAGCCCTGTCAAAAGACTCTGTGGGCACTTTTATAAGGGCACTCCAACATGAAGGTGCTGAAAAATAGTTTTAAATCAAAACAAAATCTTTGCTGTCTTTTCAAGAGCTTGAAAGGCAGCCAGGGACATTTCAGCAAAGCAGCATGTCACTGTATTAACACCAGAGAAATAATAGTGTTGATTGCAACAGGGAAGTCTGTCTAGGGTGTGTGCCAGAGACCAACTTTTTCCAACAGGGTTGATAGGCACCTTGCAAAGTCAATGCACTTTCTCTCTGGGAATAAACTAATTTCTAATTTTTTTTTCCTGGTTTCTACTGGATAAAATTACTTTTCTTCCTCCCCTGTTGCTAACATAAACTTTACCTTGCACAAGATCACTGGGTTGTGACAGCTGCTCACAAAAATAGTGACCATTGTTGGTAGCTGTGCCTCTGTCTGCCTCCTTACCAATAGGCTTGCTTCGTGGATTGCAGGACAATACTGAAAAGCAGATTAGTAAAGGGGATTGCAGAATATGTGATCGAATTGCAGCTTGGCAATACTGTGAAGTGCAACAACTTGCCTGTGTCCCAAACAAAGGATGAGGTACATCTGCACTGCCTGTTTCTTGAGGCAAAAGAGAGAAGAAATGTTGCAGCTGGCGGAAATTTGTTTTTGGGCAGAGAATATCCAAGTGCTTGCTCTTTTCCTAGAATCACTCCTCTTGCTTGAGAGGAATTGAGAGCTTCCTGCTAATTCTGGGTGGGGGGCTTATGTTCAAAGCAGCTATAATGCAGTTGTCTACAATGAAAAACACTTGAGCCCTCTGCATGTACCTGACTTATGTTCTCCAATTATTTTACCACCAGTATATATACTGAAATTTTGGTTTAGTGGTTTGCCAATTTTAAACTTTGCACTTCTTAAACTTGGTCCCAGTTATCATGAGTAGAACACTGATGCCAGTGTGGTTCTTAGCCCAAGTAGGAACTGCTTCAAAGACCTCTTGGGTTCAGCTTTTTCACATTGTCCAACCAAATCTCTCCTTTCCAGAAGATAGCTGACCCTGTCATCTCACTCCTGCTAACCAGTACCCAGCTGGCCATCCTGGATCCTTTTCTTGTTTCCAACCACACTCTGTCTGTCACTCCACACAGCTCTTCTGCTGATGACATCATATTCAGCTGCAGAGGTGCACAACAACAGTCTTTGCCTTAAAATGGGACCATTTTATTTAACAGGGAGGAAGCAGGATGATTTCCTGTGCGAGGCTCGCTGAGGATCAATGGGTCTGTCAAGATCCGTAATCGGCGGCTTAGAAGGGCTGACACATGAAAGGGCTGCAGTGCTGTGTGAGCCTCCTTCAGGCTTAAAACTATTCCTGTAGCTCAGTCCCAGAGAGCTGAATGAACATGAACTCAGAATTCAATCAGAATTCAATTACTTCCTCGCCAGCCCCAGCAGAGATCCACCTACATGCCAGGAGAAACCATTGCTGGGCAAGAACATGATGCTGCTCTGGTGGGGACCCCATAAGCAGGATAGCTGTCCCCCAAATCCTGCATGTTTGGCTGGAACTCTTCAAAGATTGCTGTCTACCACATGACAAACCTGTACTTTTCACCAGGATGTCACACAGTATTTTTGAAAGCTCTTCTCATACTTACTAGAGACTTGAAGGCAGATCCTGGGCCCCCATGGACTGACAGAAGAAAATTCTCTTCAGTATGCCAGAAGAAGACCCTGGGGAATTTTCAGGGTAAAAAGACAAAGGGTAAAGCAGGATGGATATTCCTGAGGTTTTTATCATCAGGAAGCAGTCTTGGGGGGTTTCAAATCTTTACTCAGGCACAATTTCCTATTTACCTGTCTTTGGATGGAGGAGAAAAAAAACAATCAAAGAAAATGGTCTACAGATAGATAATAGCTTTTCCTGCAATTACTGTATTTTTCAGTTTACCCATTGAAGGAAAAGCTGTAGATTGCCTTTGTAGCATTGGAGGAGATCTATAATTTCTATGTCGTGCTTTTGGCTGTAGCATGTAGTGAGCAGAGATACTTGTAGTTTATTTTGCAGCTATAACTCTTCAGCAGACTGCAGGAAAGGGAGAGGTGTCCTACTTCTGAATTTTGCTCTATAAATGCTATACCTCTGACTTCTCCAGTATGGTAAACTGAGGCAAAAACCTTTCAGTGAAAAGGAATCTTCTATGTATTGTGAATGTTTAATGGTGTTTCATTTAAGCAGTCTCCTTCCTCTGATTCTTTTACTTGATTCTTTCCTTTTTGTGCATCCTTCCTTGGCTTCCCTGTCTGTGTGAAAGCTCAGGTGGCTTGTCTTTTCTGGGAGACTTGCCATGGAAAATCTATAAGCTGGTGGTTTGAGCAGTGCCACTCCAGTCTGGGTATGTCTTTCCCAGTGGCACTGAAAGAATGAAGGACACTGGCACAGTGAAACCTATCCAGCCTGATCCCTCCAGTCTGGGATGTGATTTGTCAGCCCCAAAGTTACACCCCATCTTTTGGCTGCAGGTACCTCCTATGGCTTGCAGTAGGAATTACCCATAGCATCCAGCAGGACCTCAAAAAGTTGTTGGCAATCATTTGCCCATGAACATTTCAAATGAAACAACAGTCCAACTGTAAAGGTTTCTGTTTTCCTGAGATGGGCTATTGAACCTCAGAAGTACTGCATTGGATCTGGTTTTGACTATGCTTCCACCTGAATTTTACTTGTATTTCTCCCTGCAGTGCTGACAGGATAATAATGTTGTAGCTTTGTCACATCTGGTTACGGAGAGCGGCAGGAGGAGGAAATGAGGAGCTCTCTCCTGAACTAACCTAAGCTCTATTCTATAAACAAATGCACACAGGAAACTCTGGTGAGTGGGCCTCAGCCTCCCACAGCTGCAGAGGGATGTGTCTTGCCTTTTTCTGTGTACCCAGAGCTCTCATTAGCTTCAGTGAACCTCAGAGACCCTGACACATGAAGATTTAGAAAGTCGCTGCTAATGTAACCTTTCATCTACTGTCTTTTTTCCTTTCAAGGTCAGTGGGGCACTTGGATGTTCAAGAACATCTGTTCATTTCTAAACATTGGAGTATTTACCTTTTCTAATATCTCAGGTTGCTCATTTGTACCCCAGCAGGTACTCACTAGATGACCTCTGAGACTTGGATTCTCAGCCTAAAATAAGCAAGATGGGACAACAGCAATTTTAAATTTTATTTTGTTCAAATAAAGAAAAAAAAAATCTGTGATTAATGATTAAATTAATGAGACTTATCACTAATTATTATTTGCCATGTGCTAAATCAAAAATAATTTGAAAATAAGACAGAAGTTTACAAACTACCAAAACAAAGCCTCAGCTTTTGTGGTAATTGCCCAGGCATTGTAAATGGGATACACTTTACCTTCAATTCTGCAAAACAAGCATCAGAGTGAAAAACTTCTCTTCCTGACAACAAAAAGAATAAGCAAAAAGTATCAGAACCCTTTTCCCCCACTCTTTCCCATTTTAGGACTTAAAATCTCTTGCCTGCTTGTATGACCTTTTTGCTCTGCAGTTGGGCAAGACTCTTCCATGAAGTGTAGTGTGATTCCAAGCCTATTTTTGGTCCCACTAATCTCGAAAATGCGGATTCGTGACACAGAGCCCAAGCTGGCTTGCCAGATCCATGCTTTTGCTGGCAGTCCAAATTCAGTCCCTCTAAGCCCTGTTGCCAGGCTCCCTTTTAGGCAGGTACCAGTTCAAGCTGTGTAAGGTTAGCAGCAAAACTCTCTATCTGAGAAGTGCTTCATGGTCTTGATGGATTTTTTTTTGTTTGTGTGTTCCTGTGTGTTCATATCAAGCATGAGTACAGATATCTGCTTTTATTGCTTTGCCTCTCTTCTTCACCCCCCAGCTCCCCTCCTGTTATGGCTGGGAACCCCTTTATGGCAGCTCCTTTGTCTTTGCAGATGTAGTAGGGTTATACAGCAAGATGAAATGCTTCTGTTGTCAGAGAGCCAGCCCAGCTGGGTAAGATCAGGCATGAAAATGTGCTGCTTATATCATCCTCAGGCTGAAGAATTGCATTCAGGTGTTGCACACCAGTTTTGAATAAATAGGAGTGCACAGTGGGAAAGATCTGTGAAGTATCTGGTATCCGTTGTTCTCCTCTGTTTTCTGCTTCTTGGTTTTTTCCCCCACATTTCATTTTGTTGAGACTGAATTGTATGCCTGAATTCTGACCAGATGAAGAGGAATCCTCAAGGAAGTGAGGGGGTTTTCTCTTCTTTCAATATTTTATTCCCTTTTTTCCTAAGGACTGTAGCCACAGAAGAGTGGAACTGTGGTGGTAAGGCACACAGTCCTTGTGAGTCTCTGTTGAATCCCTTCTGGGCAAACCAAACACTTGGCCTGGGGGTCAGCTGAGTCCTGAGGAGTGGGGTTATAGTGGGCTCTCAGTGGGAACTTAAGGGAGGGCATTAGAAGGAGTAGTGTAGGGGAACAAGGTTTCTGCATGTGCTTTCTGAAGATTAATGAAGATCCAGGGAACCCAAAGAGTTATGAGCCCAAGACTTTTTCAGAAGGATGGAAACATTCCTTCTCTGAACAGAAACTTGAAGATTTACAGGGGGGATGATAGAGACTGTTCCCACATTTCATTCTTTCAATTTTTTTTTCCCCCTCCATGTTCAGAACTTTTTTTACCTACTCAGATTCTTTCTTCCAGGACATGAACTACAAATGATGTAGTTTAAAACAGCAACCAAACCAATATATCTATTGGAGAGATAAGGTTCTGTATACCAAGAGCTTTTTAGAACACAGGGAACCAGTTCAGCCTCCAACATCAAGGAGGCTGAAACTCATCTCTACTCTTAGACATGTTCCCTACATACTCCTAGGTGAAAGTACCATGATAGTGAGTAACATATGATGCCAAGTTGGCCTCCAGCTCTGGGCACTGTGACTTCTTTCAACACCTGGAGAGGTGAGTTTGATTTAGGAATGGTATTTTCGCTATGAGGACCAGAGTTCTTAAGGCTTTAGATTTGGGAAAAAAAAAAAAAAAGAAAATCAGAAAATCAGGGTAGTATTACTGTATATCAGTGATATCAGGATAAGTGTTACTGTGCACTAGGCCAAGATTGTGATCCTGGCACAGAATCATCTCTGCAGATCTATGGCTTTTTCAACCTCATTGCTAGTCAATAGGCTTGGGAGATCATTGATACTTTTCAAGTCTGGGCCATTAAGGAGGCTTTTTTACATGTAATACTGTATAGCCACTAAAACTGGGGAGTAAATCACGAGTACTGCTGAAAGTAGGGGGTGTTGAGGCTGTTTTACTGCCCCTACTTTCCTGTGGGGTGTGGGCTATTACCCTGACAAGTTAAAAACAGTCAGATCCAGCCATATCATCTGGCAGCTGCAGTGGAGATTTTGTGAACCACTGTTGCAGTGGCAAAGTACAATTTCTGACAGCATAACAGAGAATCAGAGTGTTTAAAGTAGTTTTGGCTATGACTTTTGTATTTTGCATGTTCCTGGGGAAATCTTTTCTTTTAGGTTTGCTTTTTACCTGAGGGGATTTTTTTACATGCTTAATTTCTTTTAAAAGAAGTCTCAATGTGTAGGGTCTACTTTGCCTCCTTGCTGTTGGTGCAGTACTGATCTTGAATGCCAGGAGCAAAGGTATGAAATATTATATTTGCTAAACAAAACTGACACATTCGTACTTTCACACAAGGAAGCAGCGGCACTTCCCATGCTCCTGAGAGTTTAAAATGATCCATTTTATTGAGCGGTATAATGACGGCACTAGCTGAGCAGAGCAGTAATTATTATCTCTAGGAGACCCTGGAGAACAGTGTTTTAAAAGGAAAAAGAGTGTTTTTCATGTATTTCTTTAAATTCTGATATCAGCAGTTCTGGATTTGTCAGGCGTAACTAAAAATAGGAATTGTCGCTAGATGTGGTTCAGGGGACAGATTGTGTGGAGGCCTCTTGGGGTCAGTGGAGTGGGATTCAGCCCAGGATTTGTCTGTCCACTGGCTCCAGTGCACTGGGAATGTGTATGGTGAAAATCAAGTAGAAGGGACTGTGTTTAACTTATATTCAGGCTATTCGAATTGGGGGCAGGCAGTGCAGTTGAGTTGACTCAATTTTTCCCCCTAGGATTTTTGTGAACACAGGTGGGTCTGCTGCTTGCTCTCAGTTTGTCTGTATGACAGTGTAAGATGTGAAAGTTGAAAAAAAAATGTTCAGAGCTGCAAACTTCTTGGAGCGTGTAGTGGTTTACATCAGGAGGTAGAAAGGTGTGTAAGCTTTGCTTAGAAGGGCTAATCTTCAATATTTTGGGATGCTGACAAAGTAAGAAGTGCAGGCAAAATTGTAGCAACCATGAGAGTAGACATGGCCATTAATCTCTTTTCTTGTAATTGCAAACAAACAGAATAAAAAATATGAGCCATGGCAAGGTCAGAAGACTTGAGTTCATCCTTTATCTCAAAGGCATTGCTGCATGTCTGAGGTTTTCTTTCTTACTACGTGGTGAGCATCCTCACAGAGGGTACTGACTGTGGAACAGGACAGCACTTTGCAAAATTCCACTCTTTGAGTGGTTACCTTACAGAGCTGGCAATGATTCTTGATGCTGTTGGACAACAAACATATTTATTATATAAATAAATACTAAATTTGGTATTTTCCTGGGAATACGAGGCACTTTAAGACCTTGTGTGAGTAGAGTGTGACATAATGAGTGAACATCTACATTATTTTCTCAACAAAAACAACAAAAATGCCTAGAAAATTACACTGGTCAGATCCTCAGCTTATGTAATTTGCCTTCTGAATGAGTTTTCCTAGGGCTAAAGCAGTTCACTGTCAGTGCTTGGCTTGGTATTAGCATGTCCTGTGTTACTCAGACATGCCTTCCTAAATTCAGCCAGTTGGCATTCTGCCCACTGTGGTTATTTTTGCCCTTTGTCCCTAAAGACTTTTCTGAGAGCCAAGGTCCAGGTGTATTCCTGGGTGTCAGTTACATCTTAAGGGCAGCATTAAATTCCAAAGAGGAAAAATGGAGTGCTGCCTGCTCCTTTCCCACTGTAGAAAATTCTCCTACTTGATGACACAATTCCTTCATCCCCTAGATTTACACTTCATTAGAAACCCAAACCTACTCCCAGGTTTTCAAGAGCTTGTTAGCTCTCTAAGCACCAAGAGTGCTGCCTAATTTGCAAGTGGGAAGGCTTGGGGAAGGCAGCATGACATGGAGTTTCTTTTATCCAGATTTCAGGTTGTCATGGTTTGATACTGGCCAAATGCCAGGTATCCACAAATGTCTTTCACTTACCCTCTCCTGCTACAGTTGGGCAAAGGAGAGGGAAAGAAAATTAATGAAGGGCTCATGAGTTGAAATAAGGACTGGGAGAAAAACAGTCTAAGGGCAAAACTGGTTTAAATTTAAAGGTATAAAGTAAATTTATTATTAACATAGTGAGAGGAGGATAATGAGAAGTAAAATAAGCCTTTAAAACTCCTTTTTTCCACTTAGCCCTTCTCTCTTTCCCAGTGACAGTGCAGGGAGACAGGGTATGGGGGTCTTGGTCAGTTTGCCACTCAAGATCTTGTTGTTGAGCCAGGGACAGGTGAAATGAATTTTACAACTTTAAAAGGTAAATGAACGAATGTTTATCCAAAAGTACCTTTCACTTTTATAGAGAACATAGTGAACATTAATTCCATTGGTCTTAAAGTAAAAACACTTCACCTGATTGGTACTCTGGACTAAGGTAAGCGTGGTAGAACATATCTATAAAAAATATGAATTGAAAACAAGATAATAGATTGTTTGCATTCCTCCTGGACTTTTTCCCAGGCTTAGCCTGGCAGAAATCTTTCTTTTTCTCTCTGATTGAACTGAGAATATCCACAAGATCTTTTTCTGTTTGCTCAGGGAGAAGAGTCTTTTCTCTGCTATGCCATGGCATCCCTCCCAAGGGCAAACTCTCTTCCCAAAACTGTTGTGGTGTGGGTCATTCATTTACAGGGTGCAGTCCTCTAAAGACAGGCTGCTCTAGTTGGGACTCAAGGCTTCTCTCTCTTTCTCACTCCTGGGAAAAACACTGCTTGTACACTGTTTTGATTTCCTTCTTAAATATGTCATTACAGAGGCATTACTAACCTTCTCTAATTGGGCCAGCAGCATGTCCATCTTCAGAGCCATCAGGGATTGGCTCTGTTGGACATGGTGGAAGCTTCCAGCAGCTTCTGACAGAAGCCACCTGTGTGGCCCCACCACCACCAAAAACCAGTCTGTGTCAAACCAACATACAAGTGAAGGTAAATAATGTGACCAGGACTTCAGGAGGAAGAAGAAAAAGGAAAAATCAGCATTGGCATAGAAATAAAATTTCAGTAAATAGCAGCGGTGCTAATTTCTGGCAAAACAAGAGTTAAGTCAGTATGGAAGCAATTAATGCTGCTGTATCTATGAAACAGAGGTAAAGATAGCTGATGCTTCAGGATAGAGTTCTTCATCAATCACTGGTTTATTTTATTAGCGTTCATAGCGCTGTGTGGTGTGATTACTTCTGATATCTTGTGACGAGCATAATGAGAAAATGCAGGGCCAAACCCAGACCTGGCACTGGACCCACATACACAGCTCTGAATTTCTCTAATGTAACACATATGAAGGCATAAACCTTTCCTGAAGGAACACAGATTCCACCTTGACCCCTGGCCCTCATTGAGGTTATTGCCTACATTCAGATTTATTGATGAAGCATTGCTAAAACATTGTCTCCTCTTTTAAAAATTGCCCTACAAATGATATGTTGAAAAATCTGAGGTTCCCATATTGTCTGGACTGTTCTTTATTGTGTGAACGTTCTGGTTTTGCTAACTAGATGACCAAATGCTTTGCAGCCAGCTGGTATTGATTCTTTACAGTTGTGTTCATATATCAGATGTAGATATTGTATTCCACTTCCCATTACATCTGAAAGTGACTGAGTCTGACAATATGGCATTCACATTGAGATGTTTGCTTTGTGAAAACTGGCTGCTGCTCAGAATTATTTTGTATTATTAACTCCTGTACATTGCCCCTGCTGTTTGATCAGCCTGTTCCCCTTTGTTCTAAGCCATATGTGTTTTCAAAACTAATACTTATACACCTTTCAAGGCCTTTGATTGTTGTACAAAAGAGGATAAATCTCTAGGGGATCTAACTATATCCTGGAGCATACAACCTAATGAGAAAAATAAGTTCAAAACACCAAAGCATGGTGTTCTGATATTCTATCTCCTAGCCTTCAAATGAAAACAAAAAAAGGATCTGCTGTGATGAAGCATTAGCTGCATGAATAGCAAGTCTAACTCACATATTCCCAAGGGAACTTCCATTGCTTCTGGATTTCTCATCAGTTCTTTGTACACTTTCTGCAGGTGGTAAATACTCCACTCTGTGAGAGGAGAAAGAAAGTTTTTTTGTGGCCTTTTTTGGCGGTTTTTTTTTTTAAGGTTCTCAAATTATTTTTGACTGCTATGTCTGTGGAAGAATTAGGGGGAAGGAACAGGTTGTTTTTTTTTTTTTTTTTGAGTTGTAAATAAGTGCTGGATTTGCACAACACCGAATTTACTCCATATTCTTTTGAACCTTGCCATAGCTTGGGAATGACTTAAGTGTAGAAAAGGGAGACAATCTGCGTGTGACTTGAAAAATTGCTATTTCCTCCCTTCCCTGAATTTGTTGTTGTTTCGTTAGCTTTTTTAGCCAACTAAACCAGTTTTAGTCTGTCATAGATTCTGTTTAGTTTCAGTGCCTTGATATCCAGGCCCAGCTAGACATGATAAATATTCACAGGTCCATGAACACTAGACAGAAGAAGCTCAGACTTGACTTTTTTCTTCTGTAAACCTATGGAGTATCCGACTCTCTGTGCAGGTACTACAGCTTTCTTAGAAAATTATGGTATTAAAATTGACCAATATGATACAATTTTCTTGTCCATTTGAATCAAGAAAAAATACTTCTTAATGCAAATGGTAAATATGTTAAATTTGATACAAAAGGCTTTCCTGGCACAGCTAAAAAATATTGTGGTGGTGCATTTGTGTGTGAACTGTTTGAGTGAGATATTTTTTATTTAGAAACTGTTTCTGCCCACAGGATTTTGTAACAGCAATAAAGCAATCATGCCCATCCATCTTGAGCCAGAAAATCATATTTAATTTTTGTTGGTGGAAATGCTTTAAACTCCTTTTTTAAAACTCCTCTTTTAAAACAGTTTGACGATCTGAGTGAAGCTCTGAATGAGAAGCAATGAACCTTGGTTGCTCCTACATGGGCAGATGCCAGCTGGGAAATAAATAACTTCTAGGTGGTTTTAGTCTTAACATACTACACGAGCACCTTCTGTCCTTCACTATATTTATCCTCACCTCACCCCTCTGGAAGGATATATCCCCACTTGTGCAGTTGGGGGTTACATTAGAGAAAAGCCAAGTAATACACAGTTGAGTAAAAAGTCTCTATGGGAATGCCAGTTAAACCTGTTTCTTCAGAGCCCTGAGCTACCTCTGCATTCAGACCTGTCCAAATCACTAGAGATCAAAACCCAAAATTGATTAAAAGATACTAGGACAGTACTTAGCATCTTTGGCATTAAGAAGCTCCTACTATGCATGGTGGCTGCAAAAATATATCAACTGGATAGTTATATTACAAAAGAGATTACTCCCTGATTTAAGAAATGTAGGGAATGCCAGATCCCTTTTTCCAGGGCTAGCCATAATCAAATTCCTTTCTTTGCTGTTTTTTGTAACCCCACTAATTGAGATCACCCAAAACGTTACCATGAGCTGAAGTCAGTGTCAATTAAAAATCCCATTTATATTCCCTGTGAAAACACATGGCCTTCAAAAGTGTTTGATATTCATTGGACCTTCTCATCTGTTTGTCATTTAAAGTTCAAGCCATTTTCCATACTTCTATCAAATGCTGCCTCATGTGGAAGTCTGGCAAATGAGCTTGCAAAGTAACTTATTTGAAGTTATAAATAATCTAATACTTGCCTAAAGCTGACCCCTCTATACAATAATATACAAATTAATGTCTCAAGCTGAGGGACACACAGTTCTCTAGAGCTGCCTCGTTTGTTAAAGGCAGGGCTGCACTTGCACACTGGCAGCACTTGTAGTTATTCCCACTGGGAATAACAGGCAGATCAGGCCTTGAGGTAGGAAGGATTTGGAGGAGGAAACAGGGCAGAATCTGTAACACCTGCAGCTCTTTTAGGCACAAGAATTGACTCTGCTGTCACTCCCAAGCACCCTCTCTCTTTTTTATTTTAAGAAACCCTGGGTTGTTTTGCTGTCACATTTGTTCCTTCAATGTCCATTCACATTAAAGTCTGGTCTCTCTTATGTTTCCTGTCATGATGGGGAAGTGTTTGGGGCATTGCTGGTTTTTGGGTGGTTGGAGGATGGACAGGGGTCCCCATAGAGTTCCAGGGCCTCCTCTGAGACTTCAAAATCATTTTGGAGGGATTCAGCTGTCAAGGTGCTATTCATTCAGTGAGTTATCAGGCACAGAAAAAGCCTTTTATCTTTTTCAGTTTTTTGGGTGGACAGAATGGATCAGCCTCAGCCGTCTTGCATCTCTTTAACCAGGCAATCCATGTCAGATTTATGCTTCCCTGCCACTCAACTGGTACTCGGACTTATGTAATGTGAGGTTCAGCAGGTTGTAGCAACAATTTTTGACTCTTTTTACCCTGCCTGAAAACTGAGGATGGTCCTACACAGCCTGTGCTGGTTTCCTTAGCATTTCAAAGTGCTTGTCAGTAAGCACTGGACATGAGCTGTAAGATAATCAGGTCTCTTTGGATGCCAGGTCACTTCCAGAGCTGAGCAGCTGAGATACACCAAAGATGTAACAAACACGAGAGTTTGAGTGGAAGGATACTGCTCACTTTTCAACAGAGTTGCAAAATCTTGTTCCTGAAACCTTTCTATGTGAATTCTTATCATTGTGACACTACACTTGGTTGAGCTCCTTTTGCTCTTAGGCACCTGTCTCTTGCTGATTACATTTTTAGCATATTAGTTGAAGGACCTAAACATTTTTGGAGCTTATTGGCACCTGAAATTAAAGTGTATTGTTATATCCTCTCTTAGAAAGAGAGGACTCTTCTAACGTGAAGCTCTTGAGCAGAGTTTTCCCTTTCCTTTTCTTCTAATCAACTTCAGATATAAAGTACTGTCAGTGAATGACCATATCTGCTAATTAAGTTGAGACTTGAATGACCAGGGTAGCACTCCAGTTATCATTATGCTTCCACTTGATGGATTATATTTCAAGTTATTCTAGAGACTTTTTCTAATGGCAATCAGGTTAGTGGAACCTTGACCTTACCAATGTGTATCCTTTTGCTTAGCTCAAGTAGGTGCCCACGTGGAGCTCAGCAAACCTTTTACTTATTGTTTTTTTGGATTACTTTTTGCACACAGCCAGCACTTAGAGGAGTGGGAGAAACTCCATATCACAAAAGGTAAAATGCCAGTCTCCTGGTTGCCAACAGCAGACACCAATGTTTTATATGCTAAGAGAACCAGAATCTATTTACATCAAGAAAAATGTCCTCTCCTATTGTGAGTTGGTTTTTTTTTTTTTTTTTTTTTTTTTAATACACCTTAAAAGTGAGTAAGTTTTCTTAGATAATATTTTAGGGGGTAGATCTGTGCGTGTAATTACATGTTGTGCACGACAAGAACGATACTAAAAGATTAGCATTCTTTCTAAATTTGTATATTCAGAGCTACAGGTGGTCTGTAAACACAGTGTTGTACATTTGGTAAGATTTATATGGAGATTTTGTACACTTATTCATACCTCCCTGTTGGGTTTTAGGAGTTCTCTTTTGGTTCCTTTCTGTTAGAGACTTTTCTCCCATTTTTTTTTTTTTTTGTTGCTCAGAGACAATAGTGGCTGGGTACTTAGGAGAGACAAAATAAGTTTTCTTAATTTCAAAGTTATAACAATTTGGAGGGAAGGGGGTTATATTTTCCATTCCAAGGGAGGCTTCTGCTTTTCTTAGCAGACACATGTCCTTCAAACCAAGGCACCCCAAAACACAAAAAGCTGTAATTTGATATTTAAAAATATTACATCTATGTTTTTGTTAACTGTTTTCACATTATTCTCTGAAATAGTTAAGATTAGAAGTTATTTGACCTTCCTTAATTTTAGGTGAAATCACAAAATCTCCAAAAATGGAGTTTTACAAAACAGCAACAGATATCACAAGTTTTGTAATAATAAACAGAAGAATTGACAGCAATTACTTTCCTTAACCCAGTGGGAATAACTTAAAGCCACATGTTTGTAATATAGATAAGTCACAAACAGGTAGATGAACAGACAGAGAAGTTGCTCAGCTCTTTGTCAGCCACCTGCTACTCTGGGAATCCTGGCTGATAAACACAGCCACCCCCATCTGTGGATGGGGAGTTATAATTAATTACCCATGACATTGAAAAATTTCTTTTATGATCTTCTCTTTATCCAGTGGTACATCTGCATCAAGTGCTCTGTTCACTCTTCCAACGTGGAGAGTCTATTTATGGACTTAGATTCATGTCCCATTTGAAAAAAGAATGGTTCCCAGAAAAATGGGAGCTCTAGTTCTTGCACTGGGCTTTGTCAGACATTACATAAGAGCTTTGCTCATATTGGCCTCCTGCTCCTGGATTTTTAGATCATTCTTTGTATTATGTTTCCAGTGCATGTAGACAATTTAATTTAACATTTTTCTAAATGCCAACATGCAGGAAGGCTGACCTTATAAGATCATAATTAGAATTATTTATCTACTGTAAAAATGTAACTGATTTGGAATTACTGGAAAATGCGAGATTTTTTTTTTTTTTTTTTTTTTAAGAATTCATTTTGCTGTAATGGAATTAAATTAAAGCCTTAATTATTTTTCAACTTTTGCCTTATATTAACCTTCTCCTACTTGATCATGTCATTGCTTTAACTATATGTAAAGTTCCCTTTGGCAGCAGTGGCTATCCTCTTTATTGCTTTGTTTCAATGGGTTGTTATTCCAAAGGCTCAAAGTTCTAATGAGTTTTGTTAACAGGCTTAAACTCTTTTGTGAATAATGTCTTATTTTAGCTTATTTAGACTTCCATCCTGATAGCTGTGAAATAAACAGAGCCTCCATCCTTGTACTGGACACCATTTATGCCATTAACCCCTGCAGCCTGGCCTGCCTGGGAGGTAAATGTGATCACTGGTGAGCAATTAGCAAACAGTTTTAAGGAGATCTGGGCTTTATGCAGCAGGCTGTTGGGGCAGAGAAGCAGCCTGTTTTCTGCAGGTCAGAATGTGGCATGAGGGGATGAGCTCACACTGGAGAAGGGAACACAATTTTTAATGAATATGTCTTGGTGGTGTGGGGAAGAGAGGAGGCAAAAGGCTCTTTTTTGGTGATGCAAGTTTGATGACACTTGACCACAGACATTTTGATGCCTGGAAGCTGTTCACAGGCAGATTTATTTTTATTTGCATATACATATATATATAATAATAATAAAAAAAAAGACTGCTGAATCTGAGTTTCAAGGAAAGGCAGTGTTTTGATGTAACACAATATGGCACATATACTTCTGTGCTTTTATGTGTGAACCAATATATGCAACAAATACATGAGAAAAACAAAGAAAAACCTCCAGGCTGCTAGTTGGACAGTTTAATTCATTTTAAAATTAAATAAATATGGAAATACTAAGAGAGAGGATGAACATTGTGAGTGGTCATTTCTGCTCCAGAAATTAAAACCCATTAAAATAGTATCAAAGCTTGCCTTTGCTACTCTGCACAGAAGTGGAAGGGACAGGTTCAATGCCATGCTCAGGACTGCAGAAGATGAGTTGTGAAATGACATCAGCCTGTCTTAACTTCAGTTTTTGGGTCAAGCCTAGCCTCACCCAGGGACCTCCAGAAACTAAGGAAAATACAGTTATTGAGACATTTAAATACCGTGCAACATGCACGGTGTAAGCAGCTAGAATGGAGATGAAGATAAGGTGTTTTTAAACATTTAAAGATTGGGTGAAACACTGAAGCACTCTGTAGGGTCTCTCCCTTTCAAAAGGTAAATTAGCAGACGTTCTCTTTAACCATGTAAATTCCTAACCCTTCTTTCAGTCTTGCCATGGTCTTGGCCTTTTTAAGTCCCATGACAAAAAGATTTTAGTACAATTCTAAGTTCTTCAGAACAATTTGCTCTTTTTCAGGTTTGAATTTTTCAGTTCCTGACTTTTCTCACTTTTGATGTTATAATCTGTCTCCTTAACTGTGGGTTAGAAGAACTGAAACATCAGGCTTTTTTCACAACATTAGGCTTTTGTGGTATCTTTCCTGCTATTTTATGTCTTCTAGCATCACCTTCTGAGGCTTTTTGGGCATCTTTTAGTACTGTTACTGGGAGATGGGTGGATGTCTGCATGAATCATAGTCCAGGCTCTTTTGAGGAGTTATTTTCTGTGTTGCAAACCACTGGGTTGTACCTTTTCTTCTCACTAAGCTGCTGTACAAACCTCATGCTTGAAGCTTGAACTCAACCTTCTGAGTGGCTTGTCAGACTGGCCAGTTTGGGTGTTTAAATCCAAACACCTATCCTACATCTCAGGACATTTTTAGCACTTGACAATTCATCTATGAGTGGGCTGGACAAAACCAAAATGTTGTGGCAGACTAATTCAGAACAAATTATTTAAATCCTCTGTGTTCTGTAGCAAGCAGCAATCATTTGACTTATACAAACAGAAGAAATGGGACAACTGGGCTGGACACAAAGCTTAGAGAGTAGTGCCAGTAAGGAGCCTGACTTCTCTGAAACCAGATCCTGCCCTGACACAGATTAATTACTCAGGAGTTGCTCCCTCAACCAAATTCCTGCTGTCAGTGTGTCCAGTGCTGCCTGCCAGGCCTGCCAATGAAAACAGAGCAGTTGTAAACCCTGAGAATTATCCCTGTGGCTGGATGTAGTGTCCTATCAAATAATTATCATGTGATAGGGCCCCTAGTGCTTTGCAGCTTCTCTGGTTCTCCTGATGAAATATTAATACGCTTTCAACATTTAGGGTTATTATTCTTGTATGCTATACTTCAGGCATATCTTTCTCTGCAGCCATCATATGCTTTATAGAGCCAAAATACTCTGTACAGGAGAACTGATCTTTCTGTCTTCCAAGACAGCCTTATAATGAATGCCCTTAGTCGAATCATTATGCTAAATTATCAGCAGTGCCTTAAATACCCTAATATGGGCTGAAGTAAGCGTAATTCGGTATGAAGTACACAGCTTTTCCCAGAAGAATTGTTTCTTTCATCTCCAGCTTAGTAGGTAGGGCTGGGGACCTGCTGGAAGCCTGGCTTGCATGTTAACTTGCCATGAGGGACACACAGCTGCCCCATGGTGGGGACTGGCTGCAGGCTGGGAGAACAGAGACATCCTTTGGATAAGCATGGAAAAAAGGGGTTAGATTTACTTAAATGATGCACTTTTGATAGCCAGCAAGATATATTTTTAAGCCCAGTTCCAGGCTTTTTTTTTTTTTTTTTTTTTTAATCTCACATTCTTTTCTTTTCCAAAATTCTCTGAAGCTCCCCAAGAGGAATGAAGCAGGTTTATTTAATTCTATTCTCATGCTTGGGCTTAAGAAGTTCACTTCTGAGTTTTCTTCCTTAACAGGGTAAGAAATGCACATTATAAATGTTACTTTCTGATAATCATCCACTTTCAAAAGCCTGAAAGGAGAGTGCAGGACAAAACAAAACACAAGTGGTAGGAGACCTGCAGTGGAACCTGCAGGCTGGCAATATTTTTATGAATGAATGAGTGAATGAATCCAGGCCTTTCTCAGCATGGAACTTGCTCATGGTAGTGATTCCTTGCACATAGGTATTTGGCTGTGCAGGATTTAGCTCTTGCCAGATTTTCTGAAAAGCATATTAGCTGCCTTGATGTCTGAAATTCCCTGAGGATTACCCAAAGAGAGCTCTTAAAGTGGCACTGTTTTGCTAATTAGTAAGGCCAACTGTTGTCTGGCTGAATTGTCTGCACTAACAGCCTTGCTCCCTCTGCCTCCCCTCTCCAGTTTTAATTCTAATGCTAAAAGAGCACGCTGTGATTATGCTAATATTTCTGGCTTTCCTACATAAGGACCTATGTGAGGTGTGCTGCATTTTCTAATTGTTTCATCCTAGCCCTGCTCAGGCCTGCACATAGGTCTTATTCTGCTGAAAAGGACAGGTCAGGCTGGTTGGCATTGCCTCAGCAGGAATTTTGGGGATGGATAGCAAAGGACAAATTATTGTAAATGCAGGTGAACCCAATGGGAAGAAATGATGATATCTGACTCAATTCAGAAGGCTGAATTATTTATTTATTATAACTATGCTAAAATATATTAATATACTATATAAAAGGAGGATACTAAAACTCCATATTATTTTCTCTATATCTCTAACACAACTCATGACCCTTCTGAGAATCCAGCCCCAGGTGGGTTGGATTGTCCATCAGGCTCAAACAATCCTCACCAGAATCCAACCAAGCACTCACTCCAGGTAAACAATTCTCCAAACACATTCCACATGGGAAAAACAAGGAGCAGAAATAGAAACTGTTTTCTCTTTCATTTCTCTCTGTGCGCCTCTATGAAAAATCCTGAGAGTGAGAGAAATGTGCTCGCCACAGACAAATGACAGCTTTAGCAATCATTTAATTGTTGCTGTTTATATCGATTACTGATAAGGCCACTCAAGAAATTGTAGTTGAGCACCTCAAGCTCGGTGTTGCCACCTCACAGCCTTTTTATTGCGTGGAGGAGACAACCCTACAGGTGGAGAATTGAAGTACAAAGTGTCAAGTGGTTTGCTTGGGGTCAGTATAAAAACCCCCTAAGGCAGGGAAGACATTGAGCAGCTCTCAGGTGCTGGTTAGGACCCCATCATTCCAGCTTTTTCCTCCTGGCTGGGAATGTGCCAAGAGGCTTAGTCAGTAAAACCATCTTTTCTGAGGGTAGAGGACAAATTTCTCTCTGAGAAACTGTAGCTGTGATTGAACTTCAGAAGAGAAAAATGTAGCTCCTCATCCCAAAATAGAGAAACGAAAAAAAAAAAAAAAAAGGCTCTCTGTGGCAGAAATCTGACTGAGACATGGACTTACTTTGTACTTTTTATTATTTTTTTTCCTCTTCAGTAATTGGTGAAGTCTTTTTTTTTTTTGTTGTTGTTGATTTGGGTTTTTCGTAGCAGTATTAACTACATGCATTAGGTTGAATGTTGCTCATGAATATATTGCAGAGTAAAGATGACTGACATAATAAATTGTGGTGTTAATTTTAAATGTAGCCCTCAAAAATAATCTCTCTGTCATGGAGACATCCACAACTGGACACATCTGCCTACACTGAGCTATTTTCCTGCAAGCTGGGTGAAGCCCAGGCTCTGCCATGTGGTGCTGGTACCTTATTGGATCTTTGTGGCATCACAATTGCACTGCAAAGGACATTTTTGCTGCCAGAAGGAAGAAAGCAGCACAAGGTGCTGAGATGCATGCTGCTGGCTCTCCTTCTGTGAGCACAGGCACAGGGAAAGGGACACAGCCGCAAAAAGAATTTTACATGAAACAGGGCTGATTTATTAAAAAATATGGATATTGATCTAGTACCGATATCCAACTGTGATGGACAAAAACTCTCTAACAGTTTAAAGTTAGAAAGTGTGTGTTTATTGTGTGTGGGACAGCTCCCAGATCCACACTGCAGCTTCCAGGTGATTACAGAATCTTTTTATCCATACAAGTATTGAATACCCAAAATACAAATACATATTCATCATTTTGATACTTACACTTCATATGCTAATCACTCCAAAAGCCATTTAGCATGCGTGGTTTGTCCCTTGAAATGGGTCAGTGTCCCTTTCATGGGGAGGGGTCCCAAAATGAGGAAGTCAATGAAGTCTTCCTCCTTCTGGCCTTTCTACCTTTTCAATGCAAATATGACAAATGAATTCTTGGTAGAAGAAGCCAGGGAATCTCAGAAAACGGGAAACTGGACAGGACAAACGCAGATCTGAACCAATGTGGTTAATCAAACGTTCTCCGTTTATTCGAGATAAGATGGTAGTTTATATAAGCTTCTACATAGTTTACGAAAACAAAGACACTCTGATTGGCAAGCTAACATTGTTTACCTTTTCCTTAAAGTGGCCTAAACCTTACACTATAAAACCTATACTAATTCACACCCAGACAGCCCAGTAGTCCCCATCACACCTTAATACTATTTCTATCTGCGTCACAAGCTCTGAATTTCTAACTGTGTCAGAGGCTTGAAGGCCTCACAAGACCCAAATCTGAGGCCTAGACTGGAGTATCTCAAATCTCATAACTCATGTCCTCTTTCTCTCAAAAATGCTGCAACAGGTAGAACTCCCATTCCTTGTCTTCAATTGGTTTCAGAACAGAGGAGGCCACAATTTTCTTATGTTCCTAAAAACTATTTGTCAGTTTGTGTATTCTTCATTATAAACCCAGCTAACTCAACATTGTGCTGACAAGCAATCAATTATTAGTTAACTACTGACTCTTAACTTCATCAAGGCCTACTCATTTATTTTAATTAACTCTAGTGAGGCTTATCTCTAACTAAAATCTTAGCTCCTCTGAACTCTCTGAATTCCTTAAATTTACGTTTCAGGACTGGGGCTTGTAGGAACAGTTTGTGGTGATTGGGAATGGGGCTGAGCCTCATCCCCAATGGGCACAGCTGTGAAAAGCAGGTGAAAGCACTGACAGCAATGAGCCATGGGGTGCCCAGGGGCACCAAAGGGAACAGAGGGCACACAGGTGCACTGCATCAACATCAGGGGTATAAATGTTGGGCTAAAAAACAAGAAGGGCAGATGCCTGAAGCCTTCTGCTGTGATGTGATGGTACTGTGTGCGTGGGCAAATGCCTGAAGCCTTCTGAAGTGGTAAGGTGTTGCTCTGTGTGGGCAAATGCTCAAAGCTTTCTGAAGTTGGTGATGCTCTGTGTATTGTGGCTGTCTCAGCTGTGACAGGCTGAGACAGACAGCCAAGGTTTTGTGTTGCTGTTTTTCACACAAGTACAAGACCCCATGTGTGCAGTAGCTGTACCTGCAGGAGATCTGGCTGTGTTTGTGACTCTTGTGTCTCTTTGAAATCCCTCTGCTTTATGCACATGGCTCACCCTCCCTTCAGCATGGGGGTGCTCAGAGTCCAGGTAGTTTTGGCAATGGAAGGCATTGCAGGTGGGCATGGAGTGTTTCCTTCTGCCACAATACTGTGCAGAACCTTCATGAGATATGTATGAAAAGTTGCTGAGAACCCTTTGGTGTCTGTACCCTGCTGTTGCTGCCCCTGCTAGTGGTCCATGATACAGTTTTATAAATCACCTTGAGATCTGGTGGTTAAAATGCACACAAAATTTACAGGATCAGCATTACTGAGAGTACCGTGGGGCGCCTCTCTTGATGATAAAATTCTGTATATCATCACTTTTAAGCTGATGTCCATAAATAGTGGTTGTCCTGACACAAAATTTATTCTAATCTTTATGGCATTGGGAACTAACAGGGCAACCAAAATTATAGCTTTGGCATTGCAAGTCAGTTCTGTTGTTTTCCTGGCAGTTTAAACCAGATTGTTAGCAAAAGAGCTGCTTGTTACAGGTTTTGTGTGTAAGTTGCTTTTTTTATTTCTTAATGTTAGCTACGGACATAAAAATGAGAAGCCAAAATGTAGCTATTAATTTGACTGACAGTAATGGCCCTGGGAGAAGCCATTTAAATGTTATTTACATATTATTTGAAGCTATAATAAGTGATCATGTCAATCCATAGCACCCCATTGTTATTAAAGGAGTCTGCAACAGCGTAACTCATAATGGTGTTATGCAAATCAAGCACATTAAAAAAAAAAACAAAAAACTTTTGTATGAACATTACTGTACAAGCAAGGTAGCAAAGTTTTTAACATCAGACACAGTCTGTCATTTTAAATTTAAAATGCACAATCTGTTTGCAAAGCTCTCTAATAAGGACCAGACTCAGCAAATGCTGAATGTATAAGTCCCTCCTGATTTAAACAAATGTTTCAGTATATAGGACTTTACTAATGTTACCTTGCTGAACTCAAACCAACTTCTACCCTAGGATGGATAGTAAATGAAAATATATTTTCTCCTCTCTCTGAAGAACTTTGTCCCTTAAAAGAGCCTTTGGAGGTTGAGATTAGTAAGGCTTGGATGAAAAGGGGGATAAGGTGTGGTTTAACAAGGAAATGCTGGGAGATTTGAGCATTGGTAACGGTGGCAAATAACATTTTTCAGTAAACAGTCTCTGAGTCTGTAGTTCTACAGCAGTAAATACACATTTGAGTGATTAGCTCAGCTGGCCATATGGTTTTGAAGCAGATGACTGTGATCCAAGGCAGGTGCTCATCTTCCTCACCAAGAACAGGGTGGTGTTGTCTAAGCTCTTTTCTACATAGACCTGAGTACAGGATTATGAACTCCCTTTCTCTGTGCAGAGCCACTTGGCTGGCCAAAACACAGCTTGAGGAAAATCCAACTCAGAGCTGTAGAATCAAAGTTTAAAAGGGTGAATGGGTCCTATCTCTGAGTGTGTGAGGAGAATGAGGCCTCCCAAACATGAAGTGCAATTACTGCTACTTTTCTGGGTAAATACATCAGTGGTTAAGAAAAAATTCATCTAAGCTGCTGTGCAAGTGTCTCACTGTGGCCATTGGAGCACGTGGCTTGTCCAACATGCCCAGTCTGGGGAACAAGACCCTCTTTGTGGAAAATCTGTGTGACACTAGAGACATCTTGAAGGAAAAGTGAATCTGCTTCTCAGAAATATCCTCCTATTGTGCAGGGTGAATGTTTTCTTGCAGATATTCACATCAGTGCCTGAGCAGCAAAGGGCTGAGTGCCACCAGAGGCTGAGGAGCTTTTCCAGCCATTCTCTTCCCTGTCTAGTGGGAGCATTGATTGTTTCGTAGGAGTCTACAATACCCTCTTGTAGTATGTAACTTGAAAAATTACCACAGTCATAAAATTGTCATTTAGGGTTTCCTTTGAATCTGAGAAAATATTCTCTGTCTGTCAGACCTGTTCCAAGTTTTTTTTTTTATTCATTTTGTGATTTAGAGTTGCTTGGCAGAAATGCACCAACCTATTTCTGCCACTGTTTCCCCTTCTTTTTTATGAGCATGTATGTGACTGATGAAAAAAGTGTAGGGAGTGGCCTTACTGGCCTTGACAACATGCTGTCAGCACCATTTGAAGCCAAACTTGCTTAGATTTTTTTTTTTTTTCTGGCTGTGAAGATTCCTAAAACATTGAAGAAGGCAAAGCTAAAAATTTATTTTAACCAAATGAGGCTGCATTCTTTCATTGCAGTCATCCCATGAGGTTTGGCCAGTCCATCAGGATAGGTTTACAGTGTGATTCCTGAAACTGGCTGTCAAAAAAATTGGCTTTGGAGTGTCAAAATATATGGACAAAGCTGCTGTGGTGTGTCAGCTGCACATTCTGCTGGGCACTGATATGGTGAGGAGACTGCAGGGTCTGATGTGGACACCTTCTGCCTTGCACTGACTCTAAACATTCACTTCCCATGCTAAATTCCTGTGCCCTGGGGAGCCTGCAGCCCCTTCAGGATGTACTGATGCAACTTCCAGTGAGGTTGATGATGGAGATCATGCATACCTTGGGTTTTGTGTGTGTTTGACTTGAAAATACACCTGGTTCTGTTTTGCTCTCTAATGAAGCTTGACTGCTTAGAAACAAGCTGTAACAAAATGCACTGTGCATAAAAAGACACCTCCAAAAAACACCACCCAGACTCCAACAAAACCAATCCCAATCTCAACTCCCTTACTGGACACTGCTTTTGAATTTCTTACTGCCCTTATTAGCTCCATTTGATTTCTGGTCCTGGTCTGCCAAAAGATTTGGATTCCCATCAAGGCAGTTGGAAGAACATTAATGCTCAGATAAATAAGTGCAACAGGCAACTAAGCTGCTGTGAACTAATGGCAGGACACTTGAAAGTGCTGTATTTCAGATAATGGTGTCAGTTTCAGAAAGGCTTGCAAACTGGTTTAATCAAATGTTACATTTAATGAAATTCCTGACCATTGGGAAAGAGATTGCATAGAGAAATTTAAAAGACTGTGAGTTTCTGGCTTTATTTCTGCACTGCTGATAAGCAGCAATTTTTGCAGAAGGGGGAGAAGTAAACCTCTGCAATAAAACCATTTTCATAATACCATGGGAATGAGTTATTGCTTGAGGTGAGTCACAGTTTCTAATGGCTGCCTAAGCTTTCATCTGCATCTTTCATGGGCTAGTCAGACATTTTTATAGTGCTGACAAAAAAAGAGAGCATTTATGTTGCTTCCATTCTCCATCTGTCAATGGTTAGGTTAAAGTGCCACTACAAGAATACTTTTCATCTGATTTCCATTCCAACGTGGTTCATCAATATACATATTTGAGCGATGCCAGCTTGTAAGGTCCTTATCACATATTTTTAAAGCACCATTAATGGTTAGCCAATAGGAGGCAAAAGTCTGTCTTTTTAATGTGGAGAGGGTGGTATTTTATTGTGAATTTTTTTGGATGTACCTCCTGTACAGTTTTCTGAGCTATCAAGAGTTGTTTTTCAGTAAATAGTGTGAAAAGTCAAAATACTTTAGGCCTGAGAGGAAGTGGATTTTCATTTGTCTTGTGTGAGATACATCCATGAACGCCAATAATTGATTTGTGGTTGGGGCATCAGGAGCAAAAGTTGAAGCATTGTCATAATCCCTGTTTCACTTGTAACTCCTTTCAGCTAATGAATCTAGTTTCATTAGTGGCAGAGACCACAAAAAGGTTATTTAGGGCAGAAATTTGGAGACCTTAGCTTTAAGAAGAACTTGCATTCTTATTCTGTGTGTAGTGCAGCTGTAAGGTTGGACAGGGTAGATGTGTTGGTAGCTAAAGCAGACTATAAAGTGCACAGATTTCCTCTTCCTATCCTTTGGAAACTCTTGTTTTGTTACAATCCAGAGAAATGTAGCTATAACAGAAAAATCTAACCACAAGGGCAAAAATGGTTACCTATATTTTTGGCATATGTTTTCTGGGTTTATATCTAGGATTATTCTTTTGAATTCTGCTGGTTGGCTTTTTTTTTTTTTTAAATGTTTTAGTGTTGGGTTTTTTTTTTTTTTCCCTGATAGGTCTTCACTTTTCTTGTAGAATAGCACCCAGACCCAGGTACCCCAAAATACTTCTTTCACTGATGTTGAGAAAAGAAAAGCTATTCCAGACCACCTTAGTGTATCTGTTATACAAGGCAATATGTTCCAAAAATAACCTCTCTGTGCTGAGAAAAAGGTGGTTGGGGGATGACAAACTTATTTTAAATTAGAGGAAAAAAGAAAGGAAAAAAAGTTAAGACACTGAAAAGGGGGAAAACAATCTGTTTTTAACAGGATTTTCTTCCAAGTACCTCTGTCCCTTGGGTATGCAATATTCACTTAGACTTAAATTTCTTCCAGCTTTCTCTCAGATTTTGAGAGCCTCATTTTTCTCCAACTAATATAGTGCAGCTCATATACTGTATTTTATGGGTGAGTGGCTTCCAGAGGAATGGAGGTGTGAAAGACCACACAACTATGAATCTGGGTTATGTGGAGTGATCACTACAGGGGAGAAAGGAGGAGTGTTTAGTGCCTTGTCAGAGTCAGAGGAGGATTTCACACTGTGGGAGGGATTGTAGATCCAGCAGAGATATTACTTGATTTTGTTTCAAGTTGTTTTCAGTTCATTGGCTGAGACTCCTGGCTTCTGGAAACTTTACATTATGTTTTGATGCTGTTGGCCACTGGATTATCACACTCTCACTCTGTGCCTGGCTTGATCTCTGTGATTATCTTTTTAGCTGTGGTTTCGTGGTCCATGTGTGTGCAGAGAGAAAGAACTGTGTCTTGGCTTCATATAAACAAAAGCCTTTTTTTTTTGTCTCAAAAAAGTGCTTCGTGTTGCACTTCTTGCTGTCAGAGTCTCTGTAGTTGTATAATTAGGACTGTCCAGCTGGTGTATGTGATTCTATTTCTGAATTCTTACACAGCTGGCATATATGCCTGAATTTTAACAAAGTTAAGAGATCAAATTCAAAATTCCTTGGGCTGTTTTTTATGTCCAGTGTTTTAACTGCCTTTGTCCTGTGATAGAGTGATGCAAAGGATCCAAATATCTTAAAAGTGCATTTATTGGGGGTTTAATATGCTTAAATGGTGCACATATTTATAGGTCTGGACTTATAACTTTTTCATGCAGCTGGGAGCCTTCTCTTCCCTCATCCAATCTTTCACTGCTTCTGCTAGGCAGTGACCAGAGTGCTATTAAAAACAGGAACAAAAAAAAAGGGAATTTTATGCCTTTTTTATTCATATCTACAACTTTCTGTCTCTTAGTTGTGATTCCTCAGTCCTTTTCTCATATTGTTGTCCACCCTCTGTTACCTCCCACAATGATGATTAATGGAATGCTCTACATCTCTTTTTTTGAACTCTTGGTTTTCCCTCTTAGTTCCTGATTATTTTAATTCTGCCAAGCCCTTTTTCATATCCTTTCCTTGTCTGCCTCTAATCTACATTATGTCATTTCTCCTACTCCAGTCCCTCATTTCCATTCCTGTAACGTTCCGTGTCCTTTCTTGGAGCCTGGGCTAAGCACACAGACCAGTTAAAATGAAAATATACTTTCCAGATTTTAGTAGCCTAATTATTTTATTGTAAATGAAGCCAAGACATCAATCAGATTGTTCTCTAAATCCCAGTCACATCGGCAGCTAAATGAAAATATCAGTTATTCTCTGCCATTCCCAACCCACTTACCTTTAAATGGTATTATCACAGCAAATATTAGGAGTTTAGACATGTCCATAGTCTTTTGTTGAAAAGCTCTTGCAAGGGAGATGCATTTGAAATCCTAATATCTTTTGAAATAATATTAACAGTGGGTCTGGCACGTGTGAGCGTTTAGACAGGAGGCTGTCAGATCCCGGGAGGTTGAAAGTGAGAAATATTTGAAAGACAAAGAGCAAATCATAGAAATGGGAAGTTAAGAAAAATAAATTTTTTTCAGGCTGAGCGGTGAAGGCTCCTGGGGCTGGTTCTCAGCTCTGACACCAGGTCACTTCTCAGCTCCAGCCTGAGATTTCTGAAGAGCTGCACAGGGCTTGAGCAGTAATCAGATCCTGTCCTCCCTGACAGCCTCAGCTTTGTCAGTCCTGAGTGCCCAGAGTTAATAGGGACTTTAATTAGAGCTGTGCATGCTCAGCTCTGCTGAAAACTAGGTCCAACTCAATAAATGTGTGGCCACATTGGAAATATTTGACTTGTAAGATTCCTCCCCTTCTATTGTCTTGCCTGTTAACCATGAGAGATGCTGCAGAAACTGAAAGTTATAGAGGAAAAAGCTGTGTTAAGGGGCTGGACAGTCATCATATGATCTGCTTAGAAACTTCTCTGAGCTTATGAAGGTCCTGTGTTTTTTCTCACTGAGGAAGCATATAGTGGATGTTAAAACCTCTTTTGATTTCGGGATTCTCATTGAAGGCAAATCTGTGAGTCCACTGGAAGGATGTTCTTCCAGAGCTGATTTCTTGACTTTTAGGGGCATTATATGGAACAGATTTTTCTGATAATTTTTACTGCTTCCAAACTCTTTTGTATCCTTTTCTTGTCTCTGCAGTTTGCAGTAACTACTTCTACTGTTTTCTCAGACCAGAGGAAGCTGTGTGAAGAATTTAGGCACATCAGTACTTTCCCTTATGTAGGGAAAGACAAATTAAATAGGCAAAATGACAGGGGAGGATGCTGCAGAGGATGAAGTAATTTGTGGTCTGTCAGTTACAGAGGTAGGAGTATAATTGTCCCTCCAGGTATACTACAGAACACTTTTTTCACCCCCCTGCCAGTGAATTGTGCTTCCTCTTATACTACATACCTTATTGACAGTGTGTACTACAGGCCAGTCTTACATTAGGGATCAATACAATTATTTTTTTCCCTGAGCAACTTGCTGTATTTTAGCTTATGATGGTAATGAAGCAAAAAATCTGGAGTTTTATTGCTTCTATTTTCCTTTTAATATATTGCTATTTCTGTTTTTATTTTTTCCTCTTTTTTTTTCTTCCACTAAACTCCAAGGGGATGAAGGTGCATGAGAGATGACTTTAAGAGCTTTATCCAAACTTCTGTGTAATAATAATGAGATTTGCAATGGGCTTCTAAAGGACACAGATCAGAGCCACTTACCATAATGACACTACAAAGTAATGAAGATTCAAGTGGTTCTTATTAGATATGAAGCTCTTTCAGAGAATCCAAACGTGCCTAATATCCTATTGCTAGAGGAGAGGTGGGCATTGATGCTGTGAAATGTTTATTTCTCTTTTTTGTTTCAAATACAGGCAAATCTGTTTCGATTTGTGGGACTCCACGTGTGCATGCTGTGACTCTCCCTCCCATTAAAGCTTTAAATAAAGGTTCTAGTAAATTTCCATTAAAATAAATAGTAACCACATTTAATGACCAGTTTGTTTGAGTGTTAACAACCTGTAAGCTAACAAACTGATCATTAACTGGTGATAACTTCTCTTGACTTGTTTAAATAATCCCTTGACATCAGCCCTGCTTGTGTTAAGATGCCCATAAAAAAATTCTGTCTGATTCTTCCTTTAAATTTTTTTTGGAGAATATTATATCTTTTTGGTTTTTTTTTTTTTGATCATTCCACTTTCCCCTACTAGTATTTTCTCCTTATTCATTAATACAGCAGTTTTATTTTCTTCTGTATTTTTTTTCCAGATTTATCTTAAAATCTCTGCTTGTTCAATGAATTAGGTGACAAACCCCTAGGGACAAATTCAACTATGGAACATAAAACTCACAAATCAAAGGAGCTGTGGGCTACATCCTGATTATGTACAGAATTCAAATGAGCTTGGGGAACCCATTTGTGTGCTGTTAGAGGAAGCAGAAATCATGTCCCCAGTCTTGCAGAGATACCAATGCCTGCAAGTCCAACAGAATGATTTATGCATAGACTTGTATCACATTTACAGATCTAGAATGTGCTGGAGGCCTAATTTGCCTGTGGAATTTGTTTTATGCCACAAACTGTCTTGGCTCCTGTGGAAGGAGGATGAGAGTCAGTTCAGTTTAAATAAAATCCTAAATTTTGGTCAACACTCAAATTTAAGTTGAAAGCCACTTCATGTGATATATTATGGGGAAGGAGGAAAGAATATTTCAAGAGCATTTTCTGTGTTCATTTTCTCTGAATTATTGCAGGCTAAACTGGTAAGGAGTGGTGGGCAGCAGTTCAGGAAATTATCTGTGTCTCTTCACCTCAGAGCAGGGTTGCCAAACACTCTGTGACATCTGGCAGGTCTACCTGACCTCTTCTTGAAGGATCTCCAGGAGCAGCTGCCCTGCAGCTTTCTGGGGTTTTCTGCCCTTGCACTTTGCTGTTATTATTACTGTCAATTCCAGCCTGGAATTCTCTTCCTGCAGTATAAGATTGTTTCCCGGCTCCAAAGATACAATGAAAAATGATTCTTTCTTCTTTACAGTAACCTGCCATGGACTTTTCCCATCTCCATTGAGTTTAATGCACTTTAGACTAAATAATCCTAAATATGTGTCCATCTCTCCAGGTGAATGGCAGCTTCCTTTAGATTCAGGGTTCAAAACTGGACCCAGTATGCAGCTATAGATAAGATCTAGCTATAGAAGATCACTATGGATATGGAAAGATTGTTTCAGCTATCTTAAAATATATATTTCTACATACTTAATCCCAATAGAAAGTACTCCTTTTTTCTTTTTTTTTTTCCCAGGAGCATTAGCATGTCCTCTAGTGCCCCTCTGAAAATGTTCTATCCAACAGTTGGCCACCACTCTTTATTTTTGCATGTAGTTATTCCTGCTTAATTTATGCCTGTCCTATTGAATTTTTTTTTTTGGCTTGTCACTATGTCATGTCAAGTTACTATAAAGGGACCCATAGTCATGAAATTCCCATTGCAACCTGGCAGATGCAAAAAAATCTGGGTTATTCAGGTATGCATGCATAATGTGTGTGCTTCCTATAACAGTCTTTTAAGCAGTTCAGTGTCATTCATTGCAGATTTTACATCTTAGTTACTGTCTGTCTCAATAGCTAGTAAAACAGACTGTAAAACTTCACATTCTCTTGGCCAAAATAGAGGATACTTCTGTTGTTTTATTACAAAAATAGGATTTACAATTGAGCAGTCCTTCTAACTTTCTGCATCCAAGTCCCTCACAAATACCTTTTGAACATATTACTGCAGTGATTTGACACAGGGGCAGAGCCTTACTGGGATTGAGGCTTCCAGGATTTTGGTGAAAGACTGAGTGGATGGAGGGAAGGGAAACCCTCCTGACTAAGGTAAAGGCAACAGCCACATGGCATGCATGTGTGTTCTCCCTGCCTGGTGGACAGGAGGCCTCCAGAGAGCCATGGATGTTACTGGGGAGTTGAAATGGGGCCCTGGGGTGCAGGGCTGTCATCCACAGGGGACAAAGCAGCAATGATGCTGAAGGGGCCATTTGTTTGGTCAGAGGTTGATTTTGCAAAACAAAAAGCAAAGCTAGAGTTGTTTCTAACACTGGTTTTTGTTCAAGCATTGAATGGGTGTTTCAAGGCATTGGTGAGAGAGTTTTGTGCCATCTTTACAAAGCAGATGTAGGCACTCCTGTATCCACTCTAATAGAGAGATAGAAACATCTAATAAAAAAGACCACTTCTAAACTGTGGGTTTGTTTTTTTTTTTTAATAGTAAAAAATTTGGTTCTTATCAGTTTCTCGAGGTCAGGATTGAAGGCACTTGAGATGGTATTTCATGTTTGGACTCGGGTGTTTATTATCTCTTATCTATGTTACAGTCTCACTACTGTGAGTTTGGCAGCAAAGCACAAAATGGCTAACTCACTCTTGTTACAAGGGCTTTTAAAACTAAACTATCCAATTAAGAAAGGACACCTAGATTATTTTCCATTTTAACCCAATAACAGATCCCTCTAAGCCCTCCATGTGGACTTTTCTGTCCAATCACAAAAAATCACCCAAACCCGTGAAGAAGAATGTAAAGGACAACCTGCCTCTGCCCTAAAACCTCCATCTTGCTTCATATTTATTTCTATATTCTAAAATCCCAAGTTTTCCACCCTGTGATATTACACACTTCTAGCCAACTATACACCTGCAATTCCAGTACTCTTAATCAATTTTAAAAGCCTGTTCCACAACCTCAGGTCAAATGCAGTGTTCTCTTGTGGATCAGTGCCTTAAGCACAGTAAGTTTAAAATTCTCAGCATCCAGGATTCCAACAAATTGTCAGGTCTTTATACTTTATCAGACCACAAAGAATAATGTGAGCAACTCTTGTGTGGCTTTATATCTGGTCAATTCTAAAACATGAGACAATATTATGAGTACGTTATTTGAGAAATATTATCTTGTATGCTTTACAATGGTCTCATCCAGCAGTTGAAACAGATGTAATTCAGGTCTCTATCTTTTGATATTATCTGATTTTTCCATTTGTGTTCTGTTACTTGCAATGGGAAGTGCACTGGGAAATTTTAAGCGCTTGGATGATTTAGTGCTATGCTTTAGTATTGTCAGTCAACCCATGTACCATCTAAAGGTCTTCTTCAGCAGGAGAAGAGCTTTGACTGTCCAGTCTGATGGAGATGTCTAGTGAAATTAAACACACTTTAAACAAAGGGCTGCATATGCTTCTTTATCAAGAGGCAGCAGGTTTACAAATCCTGAGCTTCATCTTTAGGTGGAGATGATGCATTTCAGCCAGTGGATGACTGCAGGCCCTTTGGGTGCCCTAAAAAATTCTCTTGTAAACATTTGCAAGGTGGCCATGACTCTCTGGAATGGAGATGCTGGAGTTTTGGCTTTAAACTTTTTGTGGATGTCTTGGATTGGGACAATTTAAAGAAGAACATGCTGGAATGAGTCATCTCCTCTAAGGGTTCCACCAATAATAAAGAAATGCTGATAGATGAAAGTGACAAAACCAATGGTTTATTAAGAACGAGAAGGCCAACAGGCAGGGGAAAAAGTAAATAACTGCTGGACATCAAACTGCTAGATCTCACCATGCCACTGAAACAAAAGACAGACCCAAAATACCCGTTTCAGTCGGGGCCTGTTGGGAGGGCTTTGGGCTTTGCAAGGCGCAGTGACAAGGTGGTGTCAGACCCTGGGGAAGGCAGGAGCCTCAAGGACAGCTCCAGCAGCAGATGGAGAGCTTCTCCATGGCAAGGCACAGCCCTTCTGAGCCAAGGGGAGAAAATAAAACCCCACAAAAGAAAACCAAAAAGGAGAGAAAAATGCCAAGCAGCCAGAGACACAAATACAGTGCTGGGAAAAGCCATAAAAAAACCTGGGTGAAGTGCTGCTTACAATGCCTGTGCAAGCTAACCTTACCTGCCAAGGTCCCTGGCTGCAGGGCCTTGAGGATACAATAACTGTTAGGGTACAGCTGAATATGGGATATACAATATTATGAATCACCCTAAGACAGGCAACTTCCCATAAAATAACAATTTCCAAACTGCTGTCTCTTCAGGACAGTTAAAAATGTGTGTTCCTGGGATAGATCAATGGTCTGAGTCCCATTTCTCCAAAAGACCTTGCATATAAAGATGTCTTGTGCTATTCTTGTGCGCTCAGCCAGGTCAACTAGCGTTTTCAATTCAATGAAGCTTTTAATCACCCTGTACCCCATAACGATGTAGAATGAGGTGGCTTTGAAAAATCATCTATGTTAAAAATGCTGACTAAAAACTTGAGTGTTTTTTCACATTGCTCCTGTGAAAATGGAAGCTGTGTCAGAACTGTGTCATTTTATAGACTTCTGTCTTCCCATTTGGTTTGGGCAGTCACCTGGCTTTAAAAGATGTTGCAAGAAGTTATGTTATGTGGTTCAAAGCAGAAAGACCTTGCAGTCCCACTTCAGCAAGCTATTGGATGACATTGCATTAAGCACATCAGGAATCTCAGTGGAATATGCTTGTGTCTAGGGGCCTGCTTTCATGCCTTACTGAATTGAGACCCTGGGACTGGTTTTTGAAACGTACGCAGGCACCAAAGCAAGTCAGGTACAGAGTAGGCAAACATGGAACTGTAGGTCATGGCATTCCATTGCTTTCTCTGCTGTCTTGCTCCGAGCAGAGAGTTACAGGTATTGCCCAAATATTCAGGGAAAATATGGCTCTATCTCTTCACTGGAAGAGGAGGTGCATGGTAGTTAGGATCACTAGAGACGCATCCTCTGTTTTGTTTAGTGTTGTTTTGTTTTCCTTGGTTGACAGCCCATTAGGGAATGATTCCTTCATAACAAAGTGGGATGCAATTGACTTCTCTCATTTTCCTCTGGCAGCAGGAATGGGAAAAGCCAATTCACAGCCCTTGTGCAACTCAGGTGATGAAGAAAATGGCAAAGAAGTTGCTTGTGGTGTATCTGGCTGGCAGGAGTGGGATAACCACAAGTGACAACTTTCTGCAGAGGTTCTGTATTAGCTCTGCCTTGCACTGAGCAGATGTTCTGGCTATTCTGGTCACTCTTCACTTTTATCTGCAAGGTGCATCAATCACTGTAATTTATAATGGGACATGGAGCCAACAACTGAAGGAGAAAAATCAACCCAATCCTAGGAACAATCTTTCTTGATGGATTCTCCCCCTTAAATTGAAACAATTTGCTGGGTAACCCAGCTGGGGTTCATATGCTTTTGATTACTGTGGGCTATTTAGCTTTACAAAATGACATGCTGCTTAATGGTCTTTTAATGGTTATAGGTTTCTCTTTTTTTTTTTTTTTTTTTTTTTAATGAGCTTCACCAGTTTGTTACTAATGCCCTGTAGAAATCTGGCAAAATGCCAGATTTTTTTTGTTACAAATTTTCTGATTTTTGTGTGGCATAAGTGGAACCTATGCAGCCAGTGGGGATGTCTGTGTTACTAATCATACTGTAATGCTATTAACAAAAAGGGGAAATAAAGAGCTAATTGAGTATTCTGAAGTCCCAATAATGGTGTATGCAAAGATGGTATCATTAACACTTTGCAGCTGAAGTCTTATAAGAAGTCCAGTCTGTTGTTCAAGCTCTGAAAGATGGAGTTTCTTAAAGCTCGTGTCTTCTCCTTGGCTACTGCCAGGTTAAAATTTCAAGTGAGGCTTACACCACTGTCAAGGCACAGATAAGATTATGTCATTATGTCCTTTCTGAAAAGGAACTTTCCTAACATTTTGCTATAATGGCCTATGTTTTCAGCAATGACTATAGCTCAGCTTTCAAATGGCCCTTCTTAAGGGGCCTTGTTTATTTTCAGAGAGTGAATATTCAACACTTTGTGTGTTTTTAAGTTGAAGGAGATTGCTGTTCTGCAATCATTACTTGAAACATGAGCTTATAGTAACAGTGGGTTTTGATGGGAAGTCTGGGCATTGCTTTTGATTTATATAATCTTACAGTGAAAGAAGATTTAATTGTTACTGTTTTAATTTGGTGGTAATCTTTGTGTTATGTATTTCCTAATAGAGCTGATAATTCTTGATGATAGTTCTACATAAACTCTGAGTCTGAACTGTCAAAATGTCTTGGTCATAAGGCCACTTTTCAGGCACTATGGATTGACAATGCTCATGCAATATTGTTGCAATTACACAAATTTACAGAGTGAGTATCTGGGCTCTGGTTTCTTTCTGAGATTATTGAGCTCAGGTACTAGCTTAAAGAAAAAAAAATTGTGTTTTCTTGAATGTGTGGCTGTTTGTGTTTTGCCGAGAACAAGAAACTGCATTTCTTTAATTAAAGAAGTGAATGCTCTTATTCAGGAAATGGATGAGAAATTGGCAAACTGACATCCCAGGACAAGTACAAAGGAAGAGTAACAAAAATATTCAAGATGCTCTTTGGAAAGGAGTAAAAAGTTGTAAAAGGTTGGGCTTTGAGACTTCTACTTTGAGCACAGAGCATATTGAAAGGTCAGATTCATGACTTTTATGGCAGACAAAACTCAGCTGACCTCAACTGTGCTCCTGTTTGAGCCAGTTTTTCTTCTGGGCCCTACATTGCACTCAGGTCATGTGTGAAGAGATTTGTGCTGGATTGTGCAGCTGGAGCCTAGGCAGGGTTTTCCAACCATGGTTAACAAAAACAATATCATGGTCTTCTTTTGGGTCTGTCCTCAGGGCTCTGGTC
This sequence comes from Taeniopygia guttata, assembly GCF_048771995.1. NCBI lineage: Eukaryota > Metazoa > Chordata > Aves > Passeriformes > Estrildidae > Taeniopygia > Taeniopygia guttata. The sequence continues at coordinate 112,261,122 of NC_133027.1, forward strand.
TAGGATGCTTTTGGCAGCATGGCTTGAATCTTTATAGTTCAAGCAATGTATGACATTTTCAGCAAACTGGTTTTTTGGAACTGTTGAGCAGTTTCAGCAAACTGTTCAACTCCTGGTTAGTGGGAGCAATGGGCAGGAAAGGGCTGGAACAACCTGCATCAAGAAAAACTGCCCTGTGCAAAATGCATCTGCAGCTTTGGCTATCAGCACTTATTTAGGGCACTAATCACAGAATAATGAGGTTGGAAGAGACCTCTAAGATCATCAAGTCCAACCTATGCCCTAACACCACAACTAGACTATAGTACCGAGTGCCAAGTCCAGTCTTTTTTAAACATATCCAGAGATGGTGATTCCACCACCTCCCTAGGAAGACAATTCCAGTATTTTATTATTCTTTCAGTGAAAAATTTTTTCCTAATATCCAACCTAAACCTTCCCTGAGGTAGCTGAGGCTGTGTCCTCTTGTTCTGCCAGTTGCTGCCCAGTGGAAGAGACCAACCCCACCTGTCTGCAGCCTCCCTTCAGGAGCTGTAGAGAGCAATGAGGTCACCTCTGAGCCTCCTCTTCTCCAGGCTGATCAACCCCAGCTCCCTCAGTCGTTCCTCACAGGGTTTGTGTTCCAAGCCCCTCTCCAGCCTCGTTGCCTCCTCTGGATGTGCTCAAGCATCTCAATGTCCTTCCCAAACTGAGGGGCCAGAACTGGGCACAGCACTCCAGGTGTGCCCTCACCAGTGCTGTTACTGTGGAAAGGAGCATCATCAAGGCAAAATGCAGAGGGTCCTGTATGATTGGCCTGAGCTGGTAAATTTGCATAGCCTGGCTGTGAGAGAGCACAAAGATTGTTTCCAGACTGATTTCAGCTCCTGAGGAACTCCCTACAGCATCTCTACTCTCATGGCCCCTCCCCAGAGACTTCATCTGTGGACATCCAAGAGCAGACTGTACTTTTGTTCATTCTTTATGAAATTACAGTTTATTTTCACATGACATTACAAAAAAACAAAGACAAAACTGTCACCAGAAAGTTGATAAAATACCAGCTGAGTTTGCTAGTTTATTGAAGGTAGTTGCTGCAAATATTTTGTTCCCCATTTCCTTTTCCTCTGACATGTCAGACCTTCATAATCAAGCAAAGGCAAATGCTAACATTCTTAGTAATCTCATCAACTCAGATTGAAAAAATCTACAGATACTTATCTGAATTCTCAAATTACATTAGTTTGTGTCCCTTTTATAATCATTTAGATGATTGTTCCTACCAGGAAATGAATTTGGCCAAATAGTCCCAGAAAGAGCAAATCTAAAAGAATATCAGAAGCTGTTCAAAGGAAGAAATCTTCAGATTTTTAATCTGAGTATTTGCATCCAGTTAAAATTGGTCAGAATTCCAATGTCAAACACTTACAGAGATGTACTACTAACCAGCTGCAGTCAGGGATCTTGATGGAAACTGTTTGAATTACCAGGATATAAATAATTGTATTCCTGGTGTTTGAATTACCAGGATATAAATAATCGTATTCCTGGTGTTTGAATTACCAGGATATAAATAATTGTAATGTTGAGTGATGCCTCAATGTGTAATCCATCTGTGGACAGATAAAAAAGAGGTGTAATTCATGGAGTGAAATTGTTAACTACAATTCTTAATTGTTAATTAAGGACAGATAGCAGCTCTAAGGTGTATAGGTCTAGAAGCTTGATCTTGGTAAGTTTAGCAGCAGTGTTTAAAACTTTCCTGCCAGCGGTATCTGTGACACTGGATGGCCCCATCCCTTTCAGAGGGATTAAATTTAATGTTGCTTCAGTGGCCCCAGGACTGAAGCATGTGCAGATGAGTGTTCCTTTTCCTCCTTTTTTTCCCCCTCTAGACTATACTTTAATGTTTTACATAATTTACATAGAACTAATTTGTTCCACATTTTAATAATTTCCTGTGTAAGGAGAAAGATCATGGGGCTTTCCTGTTGTACTGTGAATGTATCTGCAAATATTATCTCCATTGTATACACTGCCTGTGCTGGATCTGACCTGTTCAGGCTGGGATTTCTCAAAAGAACTAATTTCTAAGTTCAAGGAGTCTATCAACTTGACAGTATTTGTTCAATTTTTTTAATAGCTTTGATAACCACCATAATATGCTGAGACAATCCTAGCATAGGAGGAGCCAGTCAGGTGTCCTGGATCCTTGTACAAATATGCATTTCTCAAGCAGATGGGGAAATCTTGTAATTAAACTTGCCTGCATTTTATTTACTAATGGAGGCTTTCCTTTAGCTGTCCTGTTAAATAGCAGCAAATGTTGAGTCCCACCCTTACTGAAAGTATCTCATCTCTCCTGAACAATCTACCCACTCTTAGTGCCATGGCATTTCTGGATAATCATTCCCATGTTATTCATAGCTCTGCATCTTCAGTTAATTAGCCCCAGCACCTTCATGGCAGAGTCTGAATATGCCCTTCTCACCTTATTAGGATGTCTGTGCCAGCTGGAAGACACACATGGCTCCCTTGACAGGGCAGTTTTGGGTAGGAGACCCCTGTCCTGAGCCACATTGGTCTCTTGCATGAGGATGCAGCAGTGGCCAGAGACACAGCATTATTTCAAATCTTGCACAGAATATGGCTGTTTTCCTTATTTTTCAATAATTTATTCTCTTTCTCTCCTTTTGTAGTATTCTTAAAAGTTGACATATTTATCACATTTAGCAAAAGAATCTCCCATTAGATGCCAATCAGCATAATTTTATGGGCTGTGAACAGAAACGCTTTGTGAGAGCCTGCTGGTGTTTTGCCATGTCTCAGCTCTTATTTGAACAAGAACTGCTCAGTTTTCACCCTGTAGGTGTCTTGGCTGCTCCTGAGGATCCAAGCTCCTGAGTGGTGGCTTGGATGGTGCTGGCTGGTAGGGTTCCAGTGCTTTATCTGGGAGGTTCACAGGCTGGCTTCAGCTGGTGATCTTGCTGATGCCTGTGGTAGAATTAGGTGACAAACCCCCCAGAAGTCTGGCCAAGAGAGCTGATGTTTTGTATTAAGCATATTTTTTAAAGATTTGCTGAAAAAAAAAAAAATTAACACAAAGCTTTTAATGAAAATTGTGACTTTTTGAAGATTGTTTTTACTTGCTGGGGTTTTTTCCCCCCTCCCTTTAAAGCTTTGCACACATCTTTATCTGTCAGGAAAAGAAATAATTTGTCACTAAATTCTTGCTGTGACTAATACTCAGTGACTAAACATTGTGGGACTTTCAGCTCATGAAAGTGCTCTAAAAGCCCTAAACTGGGGATTCTCTTTAACAGACAAAAAAAGAGGGACAGTGAAGATCCTTCCTACTTGTTTGACCATAAGCAGTGTGGGCACCAGTCTGAAGATTTCCAATGCTTGGTTGAATACAAGGTGCAGGGAAGTAAAGCTGTACTTTGTCACCAATGCTCTAGCTGACAGAAGGCTTCCCATTGAGTGCTTTATCAAATAGGAAAGGAGATTAATTTCAAGTGGCTCTGAGTTCTGCAGCGAGCACTGCAGTGTCTAGGCTGGTGTCATTCTCCCACAGGAGCAAAACAGTTTCTAGAGTATGATTAATTGTATTTTTCAGTCATCAAAATGCAAACTTGATTCTAGAAATTACTGTTGTGGGGTTTATTTTTGACCAAATAGGAACACAACTGTTATCTCTTCCTGCAAATTGTATTTATAGGAAATGGATGAACACAAGCCTGAGGCCAGAGCTAGGAGGGCATCCACCAAGGCACCATTCTTTCTTGTACCCACTTGGAATTTTGGCCCATGACATCATCAGGCTGGGATGTATGTGGGGCAGGCACAGACATCCTGTTTCCAGTCTGGACATGAGAAGCTCATGTTATGTCCTCCTGCAGTGGCTCCATTCTCATTCAGCTACAGCTGAGCTCTCCGAGTTCTCAAACGAGAATTACTTGATACTAAATTCTGCCACAGGCACATGAGAGGGAGAAAAGGTGTATTAGGCAGTAAATCAATACAGCTGGGCTCTGAACTGGGAAATGCAATGTTTCCTCTGGGGTTGAAATTAAAATTGACTCTCTTGGGTGCTGATGAGCTGAACCTTCAAAGCATCAAACCTCTGAGCTGTGTTTGTGTCATTAGCAGCATTATTCTTTTGACTTTGAAAGAGAGATTTATTTCAATGGTTCACTCCAGCAGTATTTTCTAAGCCTTGCCTCGTTATGCAGCTCTAAAGACAGGACACCAGCAATGTTGCTGCTTGCTTGTTGCAACTCCCATGCAGGCCAGCAAACGATAAACAAAAGTCTTTTGTATAATATTAATAAGCTTTCAGCACTTTCCAGCGTGGCCTGTTGTCATCAGAGTAAATAATGTGTATCAAAAGCCCTTATATGTGAAAGTTTGTTTTCATATCTGGCCAGCTTTTCTATTCAAACCTTTTTATCATCTTGTAATAAAAACATTTGTTTATTTTTTCAATAGCACTTCAGTCATGATGCAGGAACTGTTTCTGTGAATACAACAGCACTTTTCTAAGGAGCTTTCTTTCAAATCATTTCAACTGGCCCCTTCTAGCTGCCAGTGGACTTTGAATCCTGTTTACATTAAAACAATAGTAGCAGCTTCATAAATAAATAGGAGCACACATGCCTGAAAGCCCTTTTGTAATTGAAAAGTTAGTTTTCTCCTACTCAGACTCTTTTATTTTGTCTGAGTCTCTTTGGGTTTGAGCTAAATTTAAAGCTTTCTCTTTATGCTTAATGCACAGATCATATTCTATTGGTGTGTCCTACAGTAAGAGTATTTAATTTAAACAGGTTCTGCTATGTCAATATTTCAGTACCAACAGATATTTTCAAAAACAAACAAACACTTTTTCTTGTCTCAAGATACAGGGATAACATCCTGCCAGTGCCTGTGAGTAAATAAGACCCTGAGACCTGGCAACCTTTTATGTGCTCTTGAGCTACTGCTACTTTTCTGTTTGCTTTCTAGCTTTTCCTGTGACTGGCTGCAAATACAAGAGGATGGAATTAAGGAGATGATGGAGAGATTAAAAACATTGGGTTGCCTAAGAAGTACTTGTTAGGGGTCTTGTAAATCTCTCCTACCTCAGGTTCAATGTTGGCTTCTGGGCACTGTAGGAAAAATTGTTTTACTTAATCTTGAAACCATTTACATTTGTGATTTCTGGCAGCTTCTTTCTTGTAATTTCATGCTCAAAAAGGATGCAAAATCACCTAAGTGACTCTAGAGTTGAAAAAGGCCTGGGTAAAACAGAAATCAAAGCTTCAATCAAAGCTGAATCAAAAATTCAGCTAGCCCAAAGTCCACTCAGACTCTGAATGGATACTGAGATAACTGGTAAAAAGGTAAGAAGCTGAATTCTGCCCACAGCATGGGCCCACAGATGTAATAAATGTCTTGTCCCAGCTTAGGCACCCAGGTCTCAGGACCAGTCCCACACTGTCACATCTCTGACATGGTATCAGCAGAGATTTGTGCAGACAGAGAAATCTGCTTGTTGGATCAGCTGTCAATTTTTTTGGTCAGGGGCTTACCAGCTTCTTTGTCTCTAGGTGAAATGCTGTGTTTTCAGTTTCTGGAAAAATATGTCCATAATTTGTAGGAAATTTCTGTAATCGAAGGAAATTTGTAGGAAATCTCTGTAATCCTTTAAGTTGCGTTTCTTATTCTCAAGCTCTGACCTCAGAAACTTGATAAAATACTTTTTGCCTGGACTATTTATATTTTTTCCCCCTGCAAGTGCAACAATGGCATCTCAGCTGACCTAACATCCTTCCTGGCATGTCCAAAGGAGCAGAGGGCTAGGAAAATGCCTCAGTAGTTGGTTCAGACACCCCATGCTTCTCTCGTTAAGAGAGGGCTTTGGAAGCATTTCCACAGCTCTAATTTGATCTCTGGGAAACTGAAAGGTTAATTGCACAATGTACAGGGACAAAATAGATTTCCAAGAACATCTGGCACTATATTATTGAGTCTGAAATGAGATTAAAGTCAATCTTCTGGGACGTGAGCCCTTGCCAACTACGATGGGGAAGGTGTACAAACTTTATCTGAGTTTAATGAAGACAGGGTGTGTATATTTATACACACATAAATGCACACACATGTGTTAGCTGTTTGTTTTGTTTTTTTTTTCCTTTTGCTTATGACCCGTGGTACCTGTGCTTGGTTTTACAGGATTTTGTCCTCACTAAATTTCCATGAGTGCCAATTGGGGGACATTTTGCTGCCTGCAATAAGTTTGTATTGGAGGATATGTGGTCTTTTCCCCTTTCTTAAAAATTTAACATTGCCAGGCATCTTTCCTCTCTTATCTGCCACCATCCCTCCGTGCTACCTAGCAATAACCTGATAGTGCAGAAAGCAAGCATGGGGAGCAAATATCAGGGGACATGGTAATATCTTTTCAAAGCCATCTATGTTAAAGGTCAAGGCAAACATTTGCCATCTCTTAAACACTGAGTTTATCCTGAAGGTATCTGGGTGTGTAATTGGGGACAGAAGAAACACTTGCTTGAAAAATATGAGCTGTGCTTGTGTCCAAGGCAGGTAGGGAAAAAACATGTCTGAGAGGTGCAGGTGTGGGAGTGAATGGTGAGGAGGTGACTTATTTCTTCTCAGGGCATTTTTCTTTGCTGAGGTCAGCTGTGATCTATGCTCTTTTCCCCAGCTTTTCTAAGGATAAAGGAAGAATCTGCCAGTGGAAGAAATAGTAATGAATAATGATGGCAAAATCATCTCTTGTACTGGAGAAGTCCTTGTGGGGAGACCCTCTCTGAGGCATCCGTGTCCCTGAGTGGGCGGCTCAGCATTGCTGGCTTATCTGCCTGACATGTGACACTCTGGTATCTTTAATATGTCACAAGTTCTGACAGATTTGGCAGGTCTTTAGCTGGAAGATCAGCTGGGTGGCTGAGTAGGCTGTAGAGGGCAGTCTGAGACTGCCAGTGATGGGCTGCCTCAGCTGCTGGAGGTGTGCAGGATCCAGGATCTGCCACCTGTGGGGATGGAGTTCTGGGAGGGGAGGAGTGCAAGAAAAAAAAAAAAGGGGAGCTGGTCTCCTGGATTTACAGTAAATATCTATTTGGTTTCACCTAAAAGAAATATTTTATAGGACTTATTTTTCTTTAACCCTCCTTTCCCCCATCTTGCTCTGTTTTGAGCTAATGCTGCTACTGGCTGAACAGCTGTTTTTACCCTGCAGTCACTATTTGAGCGAAAAAAGCAAGTTGTGTAAATCCTCCTGCTGACAGTTGAAATGACTTTTAGTCTGTTCACAATGGGTTTCACTTCACCACACTGAATTAACGTGACAGTGAACGGGATAGTGTTGTCCAAACACCATTTTACTCCTTGCCAGTGCTGCAAGTTGGACAAGAGGAATCCCAGCACGTGAGGCAGGGTGCTGCCAAAGCAAGCAGGAATGATGGATGTGGTCCCTCTGCAAAGGGGAAAACAGTGTGCAAAGCAGTGCTGGACCTGGGCAAGCATTCTTTCTCTTATTTGGGGGGTGGGGGGCTAAAAAGCAAATTTGTAGCTGGGCAAAACTCCTCAGCTTTTTTTCCCCCATGCTTTTAACTGTCTGTGAAGTATGAGAGCTGGGGCTTCACCCTGTGTCCAAGGTGGTGATGTTCAGCCATGGTGATGATTTTTAGGTGTTTCAAGGTAAGGGCATGTGTCATTGGTGGCTCTGTTAAAGTTGACCACAGGACTGTCCAACAGTGGGGTCACCAGGAGGGAACAGCTTGGCACAGTTGCCCCTTTCTTGGTGGGCACATCTGAGATGTCTCATATCACATCCTGCTCCTTTTTCAGCAACAGTATAACTCCAGTGTCAAAGCAGTCTCACTTTTCTGCATGAAATTCTTTTTTAGAGAGCATCATCTGAATTGACAAGCTGGGGGAAATGATCAGTCCTGTCAGATTCTGAAATTCCTGGCAGTAGAGTTTTTAGCTGCTCTGCTTTCTGCATTAATCAGAAGACCAAAAAGCTACTAGTAAACACACTGCTACCCAGTTTTCTTCTCAGGATCTGATTCTACCAATTTGATTTCTGTAATTGCACTCTAGGAGGTCAGGAGCAGTCATGCAGAGCCTGCCCCTGTAAGCACCTTCATGCATAGGCATATTATACATGTAAGTATTCTCCTGGATTTCATTGAAACAGTTTGTACTTGTAAAAGTTGAGTCTGCAGAATTTGGTCCAGAACTTAATCTGATTTCAAATATCCTCCCTTTCTAATAACTCTGCCAGGCAGAGTTTTTCATGTGGCTGCCCTGATTTTTAAACTGCCCCTTTGCTTACAGTATATTTGGTATTCCTTGCCTGTCATCTGGAGGGCTTAGTTGTTGCCATTATTAATTCAGCCTCACAGAGTTCCCTTGGAGGAGATGAGTAGCTTAGAGCCTTGTGTAAACTGAGGCAGAACAAAGCCAAGAGGTTGTTTTCCTTTAGGTTTTGTGGCAAATCTCTGGCAGAGCTGGGAATGCAACTCAGCTTTCCTCATCCCCAGCCCTCTTCTGTAACCATGGGCAAGCTGGAGCAAATTAAAGCCAGGCAAAAGGGGTACAACTCCTCCTTTAGCAGGCAGGGAGGATGGTGCCCATCACACAAGCTCTGTGTTTGGCCCATTGCCTGCATGCTCCTAGAATAACAGACACATGGAACACATTGCCAAGTTCGCTCCTTAAGTCAAGCTTTTATAAATGAGTTCAGGAGGAAAGGAGGCGTATTTTATTTCTACAGAAAGGGGGGGGGAATTGAAGGAGGTGGTGTCCAGCTAACCCCACAGGGGGGTTTTATTAGGCCAAGTGGCCTTTTTCTTCTCTGTAATACACCCAGCTCAAAACTAGGAATTCACTTTGTAAAAAGATAACAAAATACAAGCCTTGCTTCCAAGTATGTGTTAACACTTTCATTTCAGGTGATCAAATTCTAATAGGGGCCCAAGCTGTAGCCCAGCTAGTAGACCAGCTAAGCAAGAGTCTGTGGTACTGTCTGTGATAGAGGAGGGAGGAGAGCTCAATTTTTAGGCTGTAGAGCACATATTCCACACGGACCTCTTTTGCAACAGAGTAGGGGTCCAAGAATCCACTTAAGGCAAAAGAATGCTGCCATGTTAAACCCTTGGCTGTAAGCCTCAGTCAATTGCCAGCATCAACAATCACTTTTCCCATGAAAAAGAATATTTTCTGCTCCGGCAATGTGAACATTGCCTGCTTTTAAATCAAGGCAGACTGTGCTGATACAGGACATGGCTTTGCAGTGCCAACCTACACTGAGTTAAAGTGCCTGCAAACCCTCACCTCCTTTCTGGTTACTTCTGAGCTCTCACGAGGTCTGTTTCCTTTACCTTGTTTTCCTTTTTTCCTTCCTTTGGGTGTAGGTTTCTGAAGTATGCATTTAACCTTGAGCATTGCTCAGATGTGGCCCATCTCCTTCTGCTTGATGTCATCTTGGTAAATATGAGCGTTGGTGGAAAGGAGAAATGTAAACTAGACTCTCAATTCAGAAGGCTTTGCAACCCACCTCCAGACCTGTGTATTCTATGTGCTTTTGTAAAGGGACAATGAAGGAGAGAGAGAGAGAAACATGATGGCTTTCAATAGAAATGGGGTAGATTTGTTGGTTGTTTTTTTTAATCTAAAAATAGAGGAAAGAATCTAATTTGCATGCATTACTATCTTTTAGAGTCCTCAGAAATATAAAATACGTAACTGTGTGCTTTATATCCATATTTCTTTGTAGAGCTACTGCAGTCCTACATGCTTAGTCCATCCCTAGAGGAGCATTAGAGCTAGTCACAGTGTTGTGCCCTTTGTTCCTTACTGTTTTTGGATATTTTCTGTTATACTTAGTAGGTAGAGGTTCACTGTTCTCACAAAAAAAAAAAAAAAAAAAAAAAGCTGTTTTCTCACATAAAAAAGAGTTTTACTCACATAAAAAAGTTTGACTTTCCTTGCTGTCCTTTCTGTCAGAAATTGAAACTAAACATGAAACTCACAATTAAGTCATTCATTCAGGATCTACACATAACCTACTTATATGACTATAGTGTGCAAGGAAGTTCAACAGGTCTTGAATGGAGGATGCTCAAATGAACATCTCACGTGCTGGCTGAGGTGAATTCACATCTCTTCTTTAGGGAACAAACAATGCATTAACCCTAAGAGGGTTTGAAATAGACAAAATGTGATTTCCAGGCACATTTTTCATGACCAAGAAAGCAGGAAACTGTTTTCCTAGTAGCTTCTTCTCCTCTTTCCTGCCTTTGTTTACAGGAGGAGATCCTGCATGGTGAAGACAAGTTGATGGTGAGAATCAAACTGCACTGAATTGTTGGCAGAGACATCATTGAACTATTTATTCATTGATTTAGCAACTGAAAGGCATTTTTTGAATACAGTAAGCTGCAGTGGTTTTCATTCATGCTGAGTCAAGTTCTCCCCATAGCAATCTCCATATGCTAACAAGATAAATCCCACCCTCTCCCAGGTGGATAATCATTGTTCCATTGGCTGTGTAGCTGGGTACATGAGCACAGGTCCACTGCCTTTCTAGAAATGAGTGAGTCAGAAACAACTAATTATTATAAGTTTACAGACTTATAATAACTGAAGCAGTTTTTATTTAGAGTTTAAAAATCAAATCTACTTGAGAAGGGGCAAAGGTCATCTTTGTCATTATCAGAGCTATCCAATAAATTAATTTTTATCTAGTAAATTATTTGATTTAGTCCCTTCCTATTTCTTAGCTGGTCCTGACAATTTCAAGTGTGATCCTTGTTTACAAACACTTATCTAATGATTTAAGGACATAAATTCTGAGCTGTATTCAAAATATTTCTGCTCTGGTGAGTAACTTTTTTTGATTTGTATTTGGATTTGTCTGGCTCATGCAGTACTTTTCACCCTGACTGAATGTTCAGAACTAGTTTAGGCAGGAAGAATAAACTCAGGCTGTTGGTAGTACAAGGACAGGCCCTAGTGAAGAAAACTATGTAGCTTATTGCATTTATCTAGTTTTAGACAGTATTTTGGATGAACACTTCCCAGTTGCTGCTCAACAGAGGTTGCATATTTCAATTACCCTGCATCTCTGAATAAAAATACCCTTAGCACTGCATTTTTGTGCTGTTGTTTGGGGAGGTTATCACATGTATCAACTATGCTTGATTACTTTCTTCTCTGGCCACAGAAAGGTTTGTTTTGGCAATGCTGTGAAGACCCTTGGTTAGTATTGGCTTTGCTGCTGATTGAGGGAGACAGAAGAAGGAATCTCAACCTCAGTGTTTTATTCTTAATTAATGTTTTGAGTGAGTTCTGAAACCAAAAAGTAAGTCCAGGATTAAAGTCGAATATAATCTCTATAACTGTAAAAGTCTACTGTTGTTCAGTAGTTGGATTTTCTTTTTTCTGAGGATACATAGGCTAAAACCAGGACTTGGAGAAATCATTATCCCCAGAATGTCCCAGTGACACCATCCATCATTTGAGAATCTGTCTTGAAGAACTCCATGTGACTGATTCCTGTTCTATTGGCATTTATGTTTTGTCCCTTTATATCAGTGGTGACATAAACAAGGTGTAAGTGACATACAATCCTACTGCTAAAGCTTTTCTCTATTGCTGAATTCTTGCATGCAGTGATCAGTCCTTTCCTTTGGACACGTAACCATTGTCTAACCTAACTCCAACCTGTAGGTACAGATGTTTAAATAATGAACATTGCAAATATTTCACGCTAATCAGAAGGAAAAGGAATGTAGGATAAGAGCACATGGGGGAAGGATATCCTACTTAGGCTGAAGACTAGGCTCAGAAGGCACAGTCTGACAGTCTCTGCACCTCCTCAGCTGGTGACTGAATAATGCCACTAAGAACATTTGGGATGAACAAAAGTGCATGTAAAAGTTGCTTTTGGCCTCCTTATGAAGTGCTTTTAGAGCAGCACAGAGCTGAAAAGGCACTCCCTGCCGCTGCAGTGCAGACATGAAGAAAGCAGCTGCAAGGGTTTGTTTTGACATTTCACACTCATGTGCCTTGAAAAGGGGAATGCTGGAAGGGAGCTGGTGTAGGATCACTCACCTACAGGGCACAGAGCAAACCTGCAATCCGTGCCTGGGCAGGAGTCCCATTGATGGATTTCAGTTTTTCTGTGAAGCTGCAGCCTTTGTTGTCAAAGGGAAGGCTGGCTTTAGAGCACAAGTAGAGAGCAATAGCTTGCCAGCTGTGAGCTGGGCCATGACCCTTTGTGTGTGCACTTGCTGCAGTCTTTGTGGTGGGAGTGAGATATTTCAGCTGATGGAGGACTGAGCAAACACAGTTTGGACTGTTTTCACAGGATTCATGCTTTCCCCAGGCTCTGTCTCGGTGTCAGTGGAGTGCAGTGGGTGAAGCCATGTGGTGTCTGATCCACAACCAGTTTGTCATGCTCAGTGTCCCTTCAGGAAAAGCAAGCTGAAATGTGCCAGCCTCTGAGTACAGCTTGGTTGGTCCTGGCTTTAAAATCCTCCACGAGCTGTCTCAGGATATGTACCTCTTTCTGTCCTCCAGTTAAAAGCCTAGTGGGCAATTTCAGTTAAATGTGCCAGAAAGAAGTCTTTTACATGCCTTATAAAAGATAGGCAGTGAGGTGGGGGACAGAGACCTTATATGTGTCTCCACTGGGGAAAAAAACTGTGATTTCAGCTCACTCTGTGTGAAATCCCAGAGGCTCCCCATGAAAGAACTTTTAATAATGCCCCAGACTGGAAGGAACTTTTATCAGAGCATACATATGTCAAAGTACAATGGAACCTGACACAAAAAGCGCATTTCTCTTCCTCTTAAGATTTTTCATAGAGGTGCACAGAGAGAAATGAAAGAGAAAACAATTTCTATTTTTGCTCTGTTTTTCTTATGTAGAATGTGTTTAGAGAATTGTTTATCTAGAGTGAATGCTTAATTCTAGTGAGGATTGTTTGAGCCTGATGGCCAATCCAACCCACCTGTGTCTAAACTAGCAAGAGAAGGTCACAAGTTGTGTTAAAGTCAGAAAAAATAGTATGTAGTTTTAATATCCTCCTTTTATATAACATATTAATATATTTTAAAATTATAATAAATGAGTCAAACATCATAATTTCTTCCCATTAAATTCACCTGCATTTACAATACCTGACCATGATAAACAAACCCAGAGGAAGTCATATTTCACACATTCTATTGCTCACAGATATTTATTTATCTTTTATTATTATTATTTGGAGAATAAATTAGCTGATGCTAACAGCAGCACTAGTCTAAAAGTGAAATCCATGAGAACCTGTGGTGTTAAATATTTAAAACTATACTGCATGTAGGCTTCCTGGAATTGACTCATTCCTAAAATCCGAGAATATCCTGAATTGTAAGGGACCTACAAGCATCATCAAAGGCAGAAGAAAGGTGAAGGAGAATCCTGAAAAACTTCAGGGCTCTGTGTTGAGCACTCTGAAGTTCACCCACCTGCTGCTCAGCTTCAGCTGGATTGAATAGGGAGGATGGTGGACTTCTCATGCCAAGTTCTATTAATGCTGGAGCGTTTTCCTTCATATCCCTAGTGCTAAGAGTTTTCTTTCCTGTGCTCCTGCTCACCTTATTCATTTTTATCTGAATCTGATCCGAACTATCTGAATTTCTACTTTTGCAACTGCTCAAAAAATGTCAGACTTTCCATTGAAATTTCCTTTTCCTTCTGCATTTGCCTGGGCCAGTAGCACCTTAGAACAGCCTTTTTTAGGTGTGTCTGTGTTTCTTCTTCTTGGGAAGAAGACTCTTTCAGTGCACAGATGAAACTTGCAGATATCAATCCTCTCTGGAGTGAGAGAAAAAGGAAAGGGTGGAGACACATTAAGGAAAATAACATGGAAACCCTAAGGTCAGTGAAGGAGGAAGCAAACCCCAGATGGGAGGAGAGTGAGGAGAGTCTTGGGCTGAAACTCTTTTGTAAAGCCATGGTGATGGACTATGATATACTAAAATATTGCCTGTAATTCATGAAAAGCATGGGGGGATAGAGCATTCAAACCATAAATATGAGCAAAGAAACCGGTGCTGAAGCAAACAGATGTTGGAACAGCTGTGATCCCATGAAAAGTGTGAACAGAGAGAGGGAAAAGTGAAGACCCTTTGCCCCCAGGGAAGAAGAAGAACCTCTGTTCCCAGAGATGAAGATGATTTCGGAGATGGATAAGAAAACCTTTGCTTTTGAACAGCTCATCCTTAAAAGTGTGCCCCATTAGCCAAAGATTTGAACCCAAGATTTGAACCCTTGAAAAGAGTTGTGGGGAAAGCTGTAAGTTGAGGGAAGGGACTTTGACACGGCAACAGATTTTCCTTTCCCTGGCAGCAGATTTGTTGTGATGTTAATGCCTTGAGAGAACTGTTTCTTGTGGAGAAATCTCCATGGCATGACAAAAGAGATTCCTCTCCCTAAGAGAACTGAAGAAAGACTATTTTAGAGGTGGTAAACTGACTGAAAGTCCCATATTTTGTCTCTTACATTGTCAATGGGAAAGAAAAGAGGCAGTGGAGGAAGAAGCGTTCTAAAGGTTTATTCTGATTTCTTATAATTTCTCTTTTAGTTCTGTTAATAAAGTCTTCTCTATACCCTTTAAAGCTTTGATTTGCTGTCCTCCTAACCCTTATCTCACAGCATAAATTGAGTAAATAATTTTGGTGAGTGCACTGGTGATTGGCCAGCACTAGACCGACCACATTAATTGGTGAGTTAGCCAGGAAACTCAGATTGGTGAACCCAAACCACTGCACTTAATTGGTGTTTCCACCTGGTTTTCTAACTGAAACCACCAAATGAGTCAAAAAAGTTAAGTTATTTTAAAATCTATTTTTAAATTTTTAAATGAAGCTCTTTCCAAGTCCAAATCTAGGCTTGAGTTTTGAAATTTGAAAAATCATTTAAGTCTTGTTCTTCCTCTAATGGGGAAATTTAGAAAGACTTGGAGGCTAAAAGCACAGTCTTCAAGATAGTCCTGTGCTCAAATAAGACTCAAATTTTGCTTAGAGAAGATAAAAATTCTAGCTAATGTATTGGGATTACAGACAGGGGGATATTAGACTAGTGTTTTAGAAAATCACTAATATTTGGCTTGATTACACACAAGTCTGTGAAGATTTTGTAAAAAACTGGTTGCAACTATCAGGTTTCACAGAAAAGAAAACAAACCTCATTTTCTCCACATCAAGAAATGCAGTACTGAGAATAACTGAAGTTCTCAAGTGGAAATGAAACCATGCAATGACCCATAGTGCCCCCCATAATGAATCACATAATAGGAAATCAAATAGTGACAGAAACTCTCTTGAAGGAGTTGGGCCTTTGCTTTTATTTCTTATAGATTTTTCTAGATGGGCACTAGATATCATCTTTAATAATGAATTATTGCTGAATTTGGATCAGGCAGTGACTTTTTACCAGATATTTTTTTCCTCCTTAATACCCTCAATTATGAACAATTCATTAAAACTCTTATTTCATTTGCTACTCTTTTCTAATTGAGCTTTAAAATTTTACTGCTGTTTTTCACTTGGGTTTTGCTGATTTTGGGGGTGAGGGGGAAGGGGTTTTGAGAGGGAGGATGACTTTTATTGCCAGGTTTGGATTTGCTCTCTTTCCCTTACATTGTGGGTCATTCACAACGTGTAGCCAACGTGTCTACTGTGAGTTGGATGCCCTGCCTTGGCGCTGTTCATCCCAATTTTGGCCAAAATTGGGAGAAATGTTCAGTTTTTTGCAGAAAGCATGTGATGGCTGCAGGGAGATGGCAGCTGGTTCCATATCAGAACTCACTACTACTGCAGCCATCAGAGGGGAGAAAAGTGGGATGCTACAGAAGAAACAAACGTTTGCAATTGGATTCATACTGTTAGGATTAATGATAGAAGGTAGAAGAAAACTGGAGTAGCATTCCTAAGCCAGCACATTGGAATGATTAATTGCATTAAGGCTCTGAAAAAGAACAACAGCTGCAGTCTGCAAAAAGCCAAATTTATCTAAATTTCTCCAGCTGATCAGTAAAATCATCACTGAGACTTCTAGGTTATAATTGCTTTTACATAAGAAACAGAGCAAGCAGGGATGAAATAAAAAGTTCCTGATTATAGAGATGTCTCTGTTTATTTTGCCAAATTTTTATGGCTAGTAAACCTTGGTGTAACAGAATTCCATATTGCTGCCAGCAATGGGGATTTTCAGTGGAGCTTGTTTGGGAAGATACATCCCAGGAAGGTGTAGGAAGGACCCTCTTTAAACAATACATTTTGCAATTTGGAAGTTCATATCTAGATGATTTTTCAGGTTTGTGTTTTGAAGACAAGGTCTGCCAGAGTGCCAAGGCTTCTCATAGGGGAAAATAGGTTACAATATGGACACAAGTGAAGATGTTCACATGGGGCTGTCTGAATATTTTTTCCCAATTTTTCTGCTTTATTATAGCAACATTTAGAAGTCTCTATCATTGTGTCCCAGGTGAGACCATGGAAGGGATTGTTATCTCTGTGTAACAGCAGGGTGACTGAGATGGGGGGTGATTAAGTTACTTTTCTGAAGCATGTTTTGGTCAACTATAGCAGTACAAAGATTTGAACCACCTATACTAGTGGTTCCTGTCTGGGATTGCTTTTTTCCTTCTTTCAAAACTAACCCTCTCTTTGACCAAATATGATCTAATGTTAAATCAGTCTTTTGCTGTTGATGTCTCCACTGGGATCTGTGATGTCCATGAAGTGCTTTTCCACTATGGTTTACTGTACAAGCATTTGCTGCTGCTCTGCAGAAAAAAAAGGGTAGTGGGACACTATAACTAAATAAATGGACAAGGTATATTAGTTTATGTTAATAGAGACAAGGTTTTCTTATTTGATATTGCATCCCAAAGTATCTTCTGGACGTTATTTCAGTATGTATCAACCTATTTTCAGTATATTTCATATAAATCTTGCTGCTTGGACAGTGAGCAGCTGTAGGGCAGCTACACAAAGCCCCTGGGTTATACATGTGAGCAGGATGTCATCTCCTCTCTTTTGGATGGGCTGTATGAACCTGATGAGAGGGAAAGAATGGAAGAAGAGAGTGTGAAAAGGAAAAGCTGGTGATGTAAGAGCCCAGGATGAACTCAAAGTAAAACAAGGATGTTTTGGAAGGCTCAAGAGGAGTGACATTGGGGTCTCAAAGAGCAAACTGGGAGCCAAAGTGAGATGGTTGGATTTGCCTTCTGCAGGTCCCAGAGCCCCGTGCTGAATCCTCTTTGCCACCCACTCCCTCGAAATTCCAGCCCTGCTCCGAGGTCCTTTGCAGGATTGAAGTGTCCTGCAAAGCCAGCTGTGAGTCTGATACTGGAAAGGAGCAGAAAAGGATGCAGGCTCATCCAGATGTTAAGATGTGGCTCAATTTTGTAAGGGAACCTGTTGAGGAAGAGGCTTTTCCTGCCTGAGCAGGAGGGAACTGTGGTGGCTGTGCCATGCAGGGCTGTGTAGCTCTCATTTTCCTGCTGACAGCTGTCTGTTCTGCTTAGTCCCACTGTGGGATCAGAGCCAAGGAAATTATTAAAACATGTGAACTTGGCTGACTGGGTCTGTGGTCAGCAGGTGTGTGTGATATGGCATGAATGTATTTCATACATTCACCAGTTGTTTTCATGATTTGACTTTGTTCTCATAGATTAATGAGAATAATTTTATGCTAGATAAGGATATTTTTTCATCTTTTTACAGCATTAAGTAAGTTTTATTTATTGATGTATGTGTGTGCATTTGTGAATATTTTTGTGGTTGACTTATAACATTAACCTTTTCTGAAGTTTCCCAGTTTTGTGTTTGATTGCAAGTATTTTAAAAATATGAACTATAAGGAGGCAATTCTCCTTCACTTGGAAATTCTTCTATGAAATACATTTTGGATCACCCAAAATAATAATGTTTTTGTGGTATTTTCTCAGCTTCTTGCTAGAAAATGCTGTTTTCTCTTATGCTTCCACCCATTACCAGCCACTTACCCAGCATCTGGAGCTGGATCAGTGATCCATGGCTGTTCTGGCTTTCCAGTGCCAAGGAAGAGGAAGCCACTCAAACCTTGACCCCTCTCCCTGTATGTTCACCCCTTTAATTCCTGTACCAATGCTTTAATTTCCTGACCAGCCCAGTAACACCAAGAACTGAAGAGTGAGTGTTTAACTGCCTTTTGTTTCAGCCTGTACTCTGTTTATTTTGTTTTCTTCTCTTTTGGTTCCATTCTGTATGGGTAACAAAGGGCATATTAATGCAGCAACTAAGCAGATACTCTAAAAGGTTAAAAATGGCCACTCTGGAGTTGCAAATTCAGTGAGAGTTTCAGCTCTGACTCCAGTGCTATTTAATCAGTGAAACTTTCTGCTGAAGAATGTAATATTCTGTTCTTTTGGACCACATTTACTTAATAGGATCAAAGGGAGGAAATACTTTTTCTCTTCAGAGTAACTGAATTAAAAAAAGCACATATTTTGATTAGCCTGTGTTCAACCTTGAGGGCAGATTTTAATCTAGTCTAAATGTGTGTAGCTCCATAAACTTTACTGAAATTGTACTGATTGATAGCAGCCAAAAATGTGCTTTTGTGCTCACGTTGCACCCGCAGTTGAATGATTGAGTACTATTTGCAGTAATATTTGTGAAAGACAAAATACTTTGTCTATTCTTTTGTATTATCTGAGATGTATGCCATGGTAGTTTGATTACTTTAGACTTGTAATCAGATATTACAATCATCACAAGATAGCATTATGTTAAAAGTTACTTCTTCCAAGTTGAATTTTTCTTTTTCTTTTCAAGAAAGCTGACATGTCTTCTTTAATGAAAAAGGCTTTTCATCAAATCAGTGGTGAAAAACAAAAAACCCAAATGAAAAATAATTCAACATGTGGGCTGTCACTTTCCCATGGCAAATTAAAAAGAAATAAAGAAAAAGAAAAAAAGTGTACTGGAACAAAAAAATATTTCCTGACCAGTCCTACTTAGAAATTCTTTTTCTTAGCATGCCTGTCAGTGCCATTCCTTCTTTGCAGGAATACTTGAATTTCTTTGTGATGCAGTTTTTATTCAGGTTACAGTAATGATGTCGTGAGAGGCGCAGCACTGGCTGATACACCCTGGACACTGACATTCACAAAGACACCTTTTTCAGCTGTCCAGAAGAAATTCAAAAGAGCCATCCAAATGTAATTAGGATTAACAAATAATCTGTAGAAACTGGTGATGTTTGAGCCAGCCTGATCCTCTGGCCAGGTCAGAGCTGTTGTTTCATTCCCTCAGGTTTTAAGAGAATTAAGAGACT
The DNA here is from genome assembly GCF_048771995.1 of Taeniopygia guttata. NCBI lineage: Eukaryota > Metazoa > Chordata > Aves > Passeriformes > Estrildidae > Taeniopygia > Taeniopygia guttata. The sequence goes on from NC_133027.1 coordinate 112,280,485, forward strand.
CTCAACCTCTTCATTTACAAAGCAGTCAGGCCAGGATTATTTACATTTACATCCCTCTGGGCACATTGTGGGACCAAAATGACTTTTTCAGGCATTGTATTTATTTGGTTTTTCATAGCATTTTACATATTTTACAGGAATACATTTTACTTCAAGATTCCAGAAGTGTTAACCTAAGTTATTTTATACCAAACTCTGCTATTTGGGTTATGTTTTCTTAGTGTCTGCATGCTTTTGGTGTTAATGTCTACGCCAGTGTAAAATAACAGGAATTCTTTCTATTTTCATGTTTGCTTCTTCAGGTCATATTTCAGCCTTTTAATCTGAAATTTTTAATCTTTTGCTCGAGTGGAGGTGCCTTTTGGTATAATTTTCTTTGGATGTTTCAGCAGTTATTGTGGGATAATTGTGTTTTTCTCTGACAGGAACATTGGTAATAAAGTCTGCATTTACATAATTAGCAAATTTTCTTGCATTTACTAGCAAATAAGTGGTAAGAAAGTTTGAGGGAAGCTTTTATGGGCCCATTTGATCACACTTATTATCTGGTCACTAGGATAGGCAATTAAGTAGTCTGAGGAGTGGCAAATGGTGGGGTGATCTTGGCTAAATCCTTCAGGTGGATCAATTTGAAGTCAGAAGTAATTTCTGTGCTTATCTGCCTGAGGAGAATCTTGTATTTTCACAGACATTTGTTGCACAATGACTGGACTAATTTCCTTAGCTTTTAGTGGCTTAGTAATCCAAGTCTCTCATCTGAGACCAAAGAACCCCAATCAAGTAATGGGTCAAGTTTTGGGAGCTTATTGCTGGTAAATCTGAGTGTGAAAAGCTGAGGAAAAAGGAGGATTTGTGCTGCATCCTGCTGAATCCTGGTACATCTGTGGCACAGAGACTGAACTTTTTAAGTTTGAGAATAGCCAAGATCAATCTGGTAATGCAGGATTGTGTTCATCCCTGGGGACTGTGGTCCCTACTGTGCACTTGTAATAAGTGATGGGAATATTCTTCTAAGTGTTTTGAGTGTGAAAGGTGTTGAGCATATCTAACTACTATTCAGTGTTACCTCTGTGTGCATCTGTTGAGGAAAAAGTTACTCTATTTATTGCTTTTGGGCATGGAGTTAATTTGGAGCATTAATTTCACAATTCACTTCAGCTGCTGTTCTGTCCACAACTCTTTTTCTGTTCAGCAAATAATAGCAGGATAAATTTTCCTTAAGCTCTTGCAGAAATCCTGTGAAAAGTCAAATCCTGTGAAAAATCCTACCAAAAAGTCAAAGGCTGATTGTCCCAGGCTCCCTATTTAACGAGTGGAGAGGTCAGTTCTGAGTATCTAATTTAGTTTTTGTGTTAAGGTGCTTACCTGCCTATTCAGTCAGAGAGCAGAAAGAATGCCATGTACTTTTCATCTGTGGTTGCCTCCTGCCAGAATAAGTGGCAGGAACTGAACACTTGCAAACAGCTTTTTATCACCAGTAGGGAGAAACAGCCAGCTTAAAACCTAGATTTTTTTCACATTGTTATTGTTCATTTTTTGTTGAAAATTATGCATACAGTGATAGAAAATTAATTCTTATGCTACCTAGTCATAGGTACACATACACATTTGAATGTGTATTTCCAAGGAATATTTCCTTTCTCTAGATTAAGAGAAAGGAAAGTTTTTACTTTATTCTTGAACTTTTTGAATGGGATTTTAACAGAACTGCTTACTGGTTTACCTCTGGTTTTAATAATGAGATGAAGTCTTCACTCCATTGATGTCAGTGTCTGTTTAACTTAAGCAGGAACAAGATTTTACCTCCAGTGTTTTCAGACATAAGAAGTTATATCAACATTAGATACATTTCACAAGTTCCAGCCTAGACTCTTACCAAGCTAAAGTTATTATAATTCACAGGAATTTTTGGGGATCTCTTCCCTGGCTAACTGTTTTGGCTGAATCACTTTAGTAATATTACCCTCTGTCTTACCCATCTTCCTTATTGGATCTTTAATATCCCATTAGCTAAATTAGTGGTCTAGCTACATGACAGTATCTAAGGAGTGGCAGCTTGTAAACATCTTCTGCAGTGCTGTGTGTCGTTACTTTACCTGAAATGAGATTGAATTTAGTGTTGTTATTGACCAGTCTTAGGGATTTTTAACAAAGCAATCATAGCCAGAAGTTACACCCTGAAATAACCCTGTTGTGTCATTCCTTATTTAGAGCCAAAATATTCCTGGTCTAACTCCAGTCAGGTCAATAGAATGAGTGACTTTTATTCCAGTAAGTGAAATTAATTCAGGCCTGTGATGAAGAAGAAAAAGATGAAAGGTGGTTACCTTTCCTGTAGGAATTTAGTAGCCACTGCTCATCAGCCTCACTGGACTTCTGCACCTACTGACTCACCACTGCTTAGGCTGAATAAGAAACTAAGAGTGTTAAAACATGCTATTTTCACTTAAATGCCTGCAGTTGTGAATCTGGAATCCACACAGTTCCTCCAGTTTCTCTGTTTTCAATTTGGATTCTTCTCCATAAAGGTGAAGCAATAAACTGATTTCAAGTAGTATGAACTTTACAGAATTAAATCTTTGACATCCACTTTGAATACCGATACCCTTTTGCTCGTGTGGAAGGTGAGGGGAAATGAAAGGAGTAAACATTTATTTGAAATCAGATCTGCCCTTCTGCCAACCCCTCACCCCCACAAATACGTAACAACTAATTTTCAGGCCAGGAGTGCATAATATTACTCCAACCCTTTTGGCCCTGGAGGAAAATAAAAATTGTGGGTGATGATGGAGGGAGAAAGACTTTTATTTGTCAACCTGGATTGAAGAGTGTGTATTCAATATTGCCCTCAGTAATGCACAGCTTCTCCTGCATTTGTAGTCTCTGCCACTGACTGTCAGATCTCTCCTAGAAGACTGTGTCAAGGCATCTAAAGTGGAAATCAAAATAGTCAGCTTTACCTCTTTTGTTTTTACTTATCTACCTGTAGAAACTGCCAGTTCCTGCAAGCACTTCTGTACTGGGGAAAATGTGCTGGTGATGCAGATTGCTTTGATTCTCAGAAGGGTTTGCAGACTCTGAGCCTGTCCCTGCAGGGAATTCTGCTTTTCATCTCTCTCTGCTGTGTGTCCAGCTCTCTTCTGATCTGGGTTGCTTTATTAATTAAGATTTTTAAGTAGAGTAGCAGAGGTGAGCGTGTATCTGCTAGTTTACAGGGTGTATCATAAGAGGAAATCTAGCTCTCCAGAAGATAAATAAAAGTATTTCTAAGTGGACACAGATATGAGGAAATTATAGATGTGAGAAGTCTGTATGGATCAATGGCAAATTTTATGGTAAATTATTTAAGATTTCTGGAGTATTGATTACAATTGAGGTCTATAGATCCCCTGTGGTACTCTTGTATAGCACACCTAAATTCTGTTAAACCTGACCTATTTCAACAGGTTGAATTTAGCATTTAGCTGGATGAAAAGAACATGTGAAATCAACAGAACAGGTTTTGTTTGGAAAAGCCCTGGGTGGTGTGCTTTAAGTACACTTGAGGTGAACTATGTTGAATAAGTATGGAGTATTTAGGGGCAGAATTGCTGAGGATTTTATGGAACAAAACAGCAAGAAGCTTTGTCATTCCAAGCTGTAAATGATGCCTAGCTGAGCCCATAAAACACACATCAAAGGTGTACATATGGGTTACATTTTAATATTCTTTCAATATTAAAGACCTGTTACTAATTTTAAACAGCATTGGTAAAAACTAATTTTTTTTCTTTTTGTCTTTTCTTCTATATTGCTAAATGATGTAAATCACTCATGTCAATTTTATGCTGATTTATGCCAGCTGAAGATCTGACCATGAGAGATATTTCCCCTATGTATAATCATCCCAAATAGGGAAGGGAAAAGAAGAGGAAGGAGTGGTGTCATCTGGATATGTGAATAGTTTGGCTATAATACAATCTTGAAAAGGACTCTGATATAAAGATGGAAATATGAGGATTATTGTAGAAACTCTTGAAATAATCCTATAAATAGCAGAGGAAATTCTGGCTAGGAGTTGTCTATTGAAACCATTTTGAAATGAGATGGCTGACAGGAAGAGAATTTAAAGCCAGAAACCACAAGGCAGATCCTCACCTGGTGCAAATCAGCAAAACTACATTAATTTCAGAGGCATTGACTTGAAAAGAACTGTGGTGATCTCCAGCAGCTGAGGATCTATAACCATAGGTGCTGGGTGCCAAATGCTCTCACTCACACCAGTGCAAATCTGGAGCACCTCAACTGACTTGGTGGCATTATTTTGGATTAACGCTGCTGCACGTGAGTGTAGGACACCATCATTTGTGTTTGGAGAGTGAAGACAGTTGATTCATAGGATGTGAAATATGTGTCTTTTTGGATCAAGGACTACATATACTTGAGAGATTGTTTTAGTCTGCTATTGCAGGTGTAGGCTGTTTAACAACCAGGAATTGCCTTGTTCACCACGCTGTCACAAAAAGGTGTTGAATCCATACAAGCACTCATGGTACTCTTGGGTCCCCTAGCTAGCACATCAATAAATAACCTAATAAATTCTCTAACATTTCACAATACATTTTCCCTGCATGTACTGATGATGACAACAGTACATGCCCATTGTAGCTGACTGAAGCACTTCAGTGCTATACCAGCATCACTAAGGGAAGAATTTGTTCCCGTGCAGTAAAGAAAATAGAGTCAGAAATGGGCTCTCAAGTATGTATGTAGTAATGTCAGCCCAAATTCAACACATGTGAAAATGCTGACACCTGGGGAAGCCTTGGCTTTTCATTCAAAACCATTGCTACAGGACCAAGATTTTTAGAGTATTCTTTGATTTATGAAAATACATTTATAAACACATGTAAGGGCCTCTGTTTTCCAGTATCTTTTGGTAATTACCTATTGTGGATTAGGGGCTAGATCAGACCCTAGAAAATGTAATCAGTAAAATACTTCAAAAAAGGTCACATAAATTAGGTCCTGTGTGGCTGCTTTCCCATCTACAGCCAGGAGCTGTGTGTGTAGCAGGAAAAGACCTTCTTCAGCTGCAATTGCCTTGGCAGAAGGAGGAGAGCACATGGCTGTGTACTTTCAGTCAGCAATTCCTAATTGACTCTTTTATTAACATTGCTGCATTAATATCTCCAGTGAGTTCACAAACATGAAACAGTTTTCAAACCATGGCTAGTTATACTCTGCCTTTAACAGTCCTACTCTGCCTCTTTTTTAAATGCCATGTTTTTTAGATGTTTACATGTGATAACTGATTTTTTAAGGCTAGAGTAGAGTTTACACAGCTGCTGTCATCACTGTGCTCTAAATACTATCTAAACCAAAGGGTGCTGGTCCAGAGATACACAGACACATGAGAAGAGCCAGAAAGACAAACATTGTATATTGTATCCAGAACATTTCCTGTAATTATTCTGTTTCCTGCTCCAATTCCTACAGAATTTTACCCTCAACTGTCTTTGGCCTCCTGTTTATTGCACTAACCTTTCCTCAGTGTCCATGAGCATCATCTGTTCCAGGTGTGGCACTGAATCCTACATCCCACTGTGCCTACCCCACCATGTGTGAATGGCACTGACTTTGACAATGACATAGCTCAGCTGCTGTTTCTTACAGGCAGTAGAAAAACACAGTATTAAACAAAATAACAATAATAATCATCTGTTCTGGACTTAATTTAGCTGCCTCTGTGGGAAGGTTTAGATCCCAAAAGCATAATGGAAGAGTCATATTTCTGTAACTGGATTTTTTTACCGAGTTTGATTGATCTGATGGTGAATCTTACACGAGATTGCCACTTCTGTTTTCCGCAGGCCTCTAAAATGGTTTTAGTGTCTTCTATGTTTTTCACTTTTGTTTCTTAATTGCTGTTGTCCTGCAAGGAATTATGGACTGGATCACTGGAGGCAGGGATATGATTTTTATGAGCAGAGCTACCAAAGTAGGGTTGATGTTATCAGCTGTACCTTTTGATAACTCTTAGCCATGATGTAGGCTGGGTTTCTGGTACAGAACTGGGTGTACAAGTGTTGCACACATGCACACAGACCTATCTTCAGAGTTTTATGGCTCAGAATTGAAATTCCCAATATAATTATGAGAAAAATAACCAAATAAGGAGGGTGTGGAGAGGGATGAAGGGCAATTATCTGGTAAACAAGGCCTTGTGGTAAGGCAGGGGAGAACTAGTTTATTTTCTCGCTCTGTCTCAGACATTTCCTTTGGCAGACTCCTTTGAGAGGGATTTAAAAAGAATGACTTGCTCACTATTGTCCAGTGGAGGACAAGGATGCCCTTGATCTCTGCTGCTTTTTTTGTGCATGTGTGTTGTGGGGGACTGGGCCCTGCAGCCACTCTGTTGGATTTCTCCAGTCAAGCCTTTCTCAGTCCCAGTGAGAAGCTCTGCTCTTGTTGGAAGTTGGTGGGAAAAAAACCCCTGTTTAACTCCTGGTTTTGCCTTTGAAAACATCTCCTTGCTCTTTTCCTCTGTTGTCCAAGTAAAAAAGTGAGATTTCCTGCAGCAATCTAAATGCTGAAATAGAACAGCCTGGGGGCTATAGAAGCAGAGTGCACAGCGACGTTCCATGTTTGTACATACATATTTTTTAGAATTGTGTTTATTTGCAGTGGTGATGCTGCTATCCTTGGTCACTAGCTGGATTTGACCTTTCCTTCAATTCTGGGTGGCAATAATTGCTCCAGCTCTAGCTATTTAAAAGCTGTCCAAGAAATTTGGTTTTACTCTCTATCCAGTGCAAAGAGCAGCAGCAATTCCAAAAGAGAATTAATCCCATTCAAAGATAAGTATTTATGGTATGAAGGCTTTGGGAGTAGTTTTTATGGAAGACAATTTTTTTTATTGAATAGTGAATTAGATGTAGGAAGCAAATGGAAGTGTTTGGCACATCTGGAGTGCAAGACTTTATTCCATAAAATTGGCAAGCCTCCCCTTAACAGCACTATCAGTCCTTCTGCAGACACAGGAAAATATTTGGCACAGAAGATCTGATTTTAAACCAAAGCAACAGCAATATTGGAATTTATACCAGGATTTTATTTGATTTTATTCATTCTATTAATTTCAATTAACTTTTAAATGTTATTAAGATAAATATATAGCTATATTAAATTATTTTTCCTACAACCAAACATCTGAATAACCTGATGAATTATCATGGTGCAACAGTTTTAGTGACTCTTCCAGCATTTTGAAGATGCAATGCCTGCATTTCACATGATTGCCTACCACAGACATGGAGTTTGATACTTCAGTTGATAGAGGTGCAGCAAAAAAAAAACCCCAAACATCACAGATGTATGCACAGATATATGTAGCTCTCATTAAAACAAAATTATTGTCTCCAATACTGTTGATTTTCTTAAATAGAAAAAGACTCCCATATTTTTGGGTGCATTCAGCATCAGACTAGCTCTCAGAATAATTTAATGAGTGCTTCTTACTGTGACTATTTGCACACCTCCATTTCTTGTTTTCAGTGTACACAACTCCATTTATATTTGTTGGTATGGGCTGTGGAAGGGCTCTGACTTCAGAGAGTTCAGCTGGGGTCTAAGGAAAGGCAGTTTAAGAGTGAAAGAAATAAGTAAGGGTAAACTTAAATTTTATGGATAAAATGATGAAATACAGAACCATCTGTTGTAGGAATGAGTGAATTAAAATCTTGTTTCAGATCCTCCTTTTTTCTTTCACAAGGTGTCATGGTTAAGCACTGGCCAAATGCCAGGCACCCCTGAAAGTCATTCACTCACCCTCCCTTGACACAGCTGGGCAGAGGAGAGAAAATTTAACAAAGGGTTCATGAATTGAGTTAGGACCAGATAAAAAACACTCCAAGGGCAAAACAGGATCAGCCTAGAGGTACGAAGTGAGTTTATTACTAACAGAATCAGAGGAGGATAATGAGAAGTAAAATAAGCCCTTAAAACTACCTTTTCTTTCCCCTTCCCTGTCAGAATCTGAGGTATTGATGATTCTGAGATTGCAGAGAGTCTCTGTCTTTCAGCCCCGTTGCCAAAGCAGAAGCCATAATTCGTCTGTGCTGGTTTCAAGGTTGTTTATTCTGTTTATCTCTAACATGTTCTGCTGCCCTGCCGCAGCTCTGTCCTGCAGGGCAGCGTGTGGGGCTCTGCCCTCAGTGGGATGGTACAAACATTAAATACCACAAACTACCTGTGCTGGATTTACAATAACGTGCCAATATCTGTCACCTACGTTGGACAGTGTGTCCCCAGCCTGAACCAACAGAAAAATGCCAACACCACAGTGAAACATGGAGGGCATGAAGAAGGAGAAAAAGGACAAGACACACCCAATTTCCTCCATCTTGTCCCCTCTGAACCCCTAAAATTTTACTTTTGCACCTGTGCCACACTTAATTATTACTCATATCAAACACTCAGAGCTTGTAATTCATCCTGTAAGACTGAAAACTCTTTTCCATGGACAGAGATCACAGCCAGTGTCTCTGGGGGCTCTGTCCAGGGGGGTTCCTGACCCCTGCCAGGGTCCCAGACCTGCCAGGGCAGCCAGAGTGATGCCCTGGATTACCACACTTCCCAACATCAGCACAGGGAGACAGGGAATGGGGATTTTGGTCAGTTCATCACTGAGATTTTCTTCTGATGCTCCAGGAAAGGAGTCCTTCCCTTGTGAGGCCATGGAGTCCCTCCCATGGGAGGCAGTTCTCTGTGAGCTTCTCCAGCGCGGGTCCAACCTCATGAGCAGCACTCCTCCCAAAACTGCTGCAGTGAGTCCCTCCCACAGGCACACAGTCCTCCCAAAACTGCTGCAGCACCGTGCTACAGGTGTGGCTTCTATAGAAGCTGCTGGAAGCTTCCTCCCTGTCTGGAAGAGCCAATGCTACCTGGCTTCAGGATGGATCCACTGCTGGCCAAGGCTGGGCCAATCTGGAAGGCTGGTCACGTTTCTGTAAAAACATACTTAAGAAAAACTTATTGCACAGATGTAATTATGGCCAGAGAAGAGTGACATGGGAACGTGTGAGAAGAAGAGAAGGAGGGGCAGGAGGTGCTCCAGGTGCCAGAGCTGGAATTTCCCTGCAATGCTGATCATGGTGAAGCAGCTGTGCCTCTGCAGCTCATGGAGATCTGTGGGGATGCAGAGATCCACCCCCAGGCTGTGGAAGAGCCCATCCTGGAGCAGGGAAGGACTGCTCTCCCTGAGCAGCACCAGGAGCAGCAGTGTGATGACCATAATCCCCTTCCCATTTTCTGCACTGCTGGCTAAAGAGTAGAGCTGGCAAGGAGTTGGGGAAGGGAGTTTTAAGGTCTCGTTCTACTTCTCATTATCCTGCTCTGATTTTGTTAGCAATAAATTAAATTACTATCTCTAATTCAAGACTGTTTTGCTGTGACAGTATTTGGTGATTGTGGCAGGTTTAGGTTTCTTAGTGAATTTTTTCCCATTGATATCAGGGCGACATTAGTAGGAAGGGAGCCACTTTCCAGGTGAATAGACAGCAACTAAGACACAGAGAAAGGTGGCTAATTGATGCTGTTGAGGCAGGATGGTATGAAAACTCCAGTTCAGAAGGCTTCAGGGTAAAACTCTGATTTATTTAAAATACATTGCTCTTTTATAGAGAGCATCATCCAGACCAATTCAATTGGTCCCAGAGCAAGAACATTGCACACCATTGGTGTGCAGTGAATGACACTCAGTTGCAGAATTTATCTATAAACAATGTCAACAACAAGAGAGATATTATTTATTTGCATTCTTTCCCAACTGTTTCCCAGGCTCCTGCCTGGTTAGAAACCTTCCATTTTCTCCTTGGCTGAACTGAGAATACCCACAGCTAACAGCTCTGGCATCCCAATGACGTTTTGGGCTTTGGGACCAATTGAATTGGTCTGGATGACACTCTCGTTAAAAGAGAGTATGGGGGCTGACCACTTTGCTTTTTTTGCTCTGGGATGGAAGAGAGGGGTGAGTGTGTCACAGACATGTGCCTGTTCCTGGGGTGATGCTACCCAGCTCTGCCAGCTTTTGCCCACTGCTCTGGAGGGTACACGCTGCCCCAGGACATCGGTAGCTGTGCCTAGCTGCTGCTGCTGCTACAAACACCGACTGCTGCCCTTGAGCATTACAAAAGGAGCCATCTCCTCTCCCCAGCCCTTCCCCACCACATGAGGAAGTTTCTGGGCTCTGTGGGAGCATCCTGAGGCCGCAGGGGAGTCACTGCAGCCCCTCCGCCCTGCCCGAGCCTCCAGTGCTTCCAGCTGGTTGTGGTCAGAGCTACACAGAAAGGGGGAATTGCTGCATGGGTGGGGAACTTCTGGTGTTGTTTTGTTGTTGTTTGTCTGTCTTGCAACACATATATATTCTAGTAAAGGGCTGTTATTCCTTTTCCCATAATTTTTGCCTGGAAGAGTCTGAATTTGCATACAATAATTTGGGGGAAGGGGTTGTCTTCCCATTCCAGGAAGGTTCCTGCCTTCCTCAATGGACATTTGTGTTTTAAACCAAGACGGTGAGTGATCTCTCTCTGTGCTTTTCTTAACTCATGAAACCTTTGTTATATTTTCTTTCCCCTGTCCAGCTGTGGAGGGGAGTGAGAGTGCAGCTTTAGTGGGTGTCTGACATCCAACTGGGGTTAATCCACCACTGATGCCTTAGGATTTTAGCTTTTATATATTTCATTTGTTGGCAATCCTGCAATGCTTTAGTGTATAACCCCAAACTCCATGTAGTGTTAGATATTGCTTTGCCATTTTGGTCAGACACGACAATTCCTCATTAGGCCTGGGAATCAAGGACACCTCACTGTCTCAGGCCCAGAAAAATGCAAACAAAAGTGAGTTGGGGTGTGACTGCAGGCCCACAACTGGGTAATAATTAGCATTGGCTCCATGATTGCAGAAGGCTTATTATTGTTTTATTATATCATCTTATACTATATTATACTATACTTATAAATAAACTCAGTAACCCTTACAGCCAGTCTGATCCAGCTTTGACCTAATTGGTCAATCAATCCAAACACCATCCAGTGTCCAATTAAGAAATCAGCCTTTGGTAAACAGATCTCCATGACACGTTTCACATGTGCACAACAGCAGGTACAACAAGTGGAGATAAGAATTATTTCTCATTCTTTTCTCTGATCTTCCCACAGCCTTCCCCGGGAAAATGCCTGGGAAAGTCTGTGCCTGCTCTCTGTGGCCAGAGAGCTGCTGCCACAGCTGAGGGAGGAGCAAACTTGGGATAAATGACTTCATTACCCAAAGCTGTAATTGGAAGATTGACCCCCAATATGCAAATAGACCAAACTTATAAAAGTGTGAAAACTCATCAAATGTTGTCCATTTTTGGGTGTACCCCCTGGGGAGGGCTTTATCTGCCTGAAATGTACCTGAAGGCCTTTCAATAAATATAACAGTTTTTTATTCCCTTATTTTTTGCCTGGTTTCTGTTTTTAGGTAGCCCCAAAAAGGCTATACCAACAAAAAGAGAAGTGCTGGCAGGAAACATTTCAATACATCCTAAAAGCAACTTATGGGAGGAGTGGAACAAAACATCCTGGAGAAAAAACAAGTAAGATTTGAATGTCCTGTGTCCTCTGCATTGTGATTTGCACATAGCAACTAGGCAGGTATCAGGTCTAACATGTAAATGTGGGAGAGGGTCAGACTGCATTGTGCTGGACTGGCACGTGTGTGTCTGGATACCCAAGTCAGTAAAACAGTCATGAAGAATATTGGGAGCATTTGACTGGAAAGGGACTGTTAAAAATGTCAGATAACCAAATCTGATGGCCAAATCTTTAAGGCCATCTGGATTATCTTCTTACATGAAAATGATTTCCTGATTATTTTTTGCTTCAAGTCCAAGAGTATTAATAATACTAAGTAACTGCTAATACAAAAAAAAGTATATAGTCTGTCACATGTACCTTGGTGAAATAGCCATGAAGTTGAAAAGGCTTAGAATAAACAAGCATAAAAGCATACTGTAGCTTTTCTTCATAAAGATTTTTCAATTTTGTGCTGAGAGAAGCTTTTTACTGCAAGAAGGCAGTTTCTGGTCTGCCCTTGGTTATTTATATATTGGGGAAAACATGTACTGGGCACCTTCTCTACAGACCCAGCCTGTCCCAAGCCTGTCCTGCATCCTGGAGCTTCTTTCCTGAGGGAGGACATTGTGTTTGTTCCTGTTGAATTTCATAAATTTCCCTGTGTGTCCTTTCCTCTGGCCTGTCTGTGTCCCATTGAATGGCACCCCTGAGCAGGGGGAGTATCAGCAGGTGCCTGGTGTGATTGCAGACTTGCTGAGAGTGCTCTCCATCCTCTCTCTGGTCACTGATAAGGATGTGAACCAGCACATGCTGGACTCTGGGTAGGGTAGGACCCTATAACCACTTGGGGTGGTACCCAAAGTCTGAGCAAGGTCATCCAGCCAGTGTTGTACCATACATCATCCTTGTAGCTGAAGTATAATTTCTGGGATGCGACATATGGTTAGTGATGCCATGGAAAAAGTGAACAGGGAAACAGTTAAAATGTAATAAAAGAATATTTTTTTGCTTTTTTTTAAAAGAAGGTTGTGCAGTTTCTCCATTGCATTTAAAATTTTTTAATTCACTTTTCCTAAACTGAAGAACAGAAATGTATTTCCAATGTATTATACAAAAGAATATAATACACATCAGCTGCTTAAGAAAAAAAAAACTTGTGATACATGCAACATATGTAATATTTAAAATCACTGTCAATTATAATCTTGCTTTCTGTCATTCAAAGCTTATAAAGGTGCTCTCTGAGCAGGGATCAAATGTGTAAATGATATTCACGTTCAGGTAGTCTGTAACTCTGATTGTCACTGTGATTTACAAAGAGGAGAGTATAGGCATTCACAGCAACATAAATAGTATTTTTTTTTCTCTTTGTTATAATCAAATACTCACCTTTAGACAAAAAAATCTAATAATGACTAATGGGCAGTGATCTTCTGGATTAGCTGCAGAGCATTCAATATCTCTTTGAGTAGCGATTACCACCTTTTTTTGGGGGGGGGTATCAATTTAAAGGTCAAGTGCTTTCATAAAAAAGGGTGATTATCCAGTATTTCATATGTTGAACAAAAGCTTAGCAAGATTCATTGTGTGTCAGTTGCTTTTGTGTATAGCATATATGCAGTGAAATGGATTGCTTAATTATCTAACTACCTGTCTGCAGGGAAGGGATGTGACCGTGACTAGAATCTGTCAAATAGATACTTTGCTTTGCTTGTGATGATTAATCAATTACTATAGTGCTTTCAGGTTATAAGTTGGCTTTTTAAAAATAGGCAAAAATCTAAATTTCTTTCATGCCAACAGCCAGGGATTTGGTTATAAATGGGTGATTTTAATTGGGAATGGAATGTGGAATGATGGTGAAAAGGAGAAAGGAGCAAAACAAGGCTAAACTTATAACTGCTCCCTTTCTTTTTCCTTTCAATTCTCATACTGTTCTTTTACAAGCTACAAAAGTATTCTGTGACATGATAAAAATGGCTAGGGCTATATTTAGAACAAATCCAAGCAAGCAAACTTGAAGCTGTTTTATACACTCTTTTATATTTTTTTTTTTTATAATTACTGCAAATTTTTCTGGTGGATTTTTTATTGGTTAATTTTGTAGGTTAATAGAATTGGAGGTATCTTAAATACATTCAAACAAAATATGCAGAAAAAAAATCACAATTTTAATTTTTCAATTGTTTTCCCCCTATTGTAAGATAGTTTTCTAACAGCTGAAGACATTCTCATTTGTAATTAGGGATTATCTTCTTAGTTTGTAAGCATTTTTTTTCTGTTTCTGGATTTTGTTTTTGGATTACATCATTTTTTTTCTACTGATGTACTTTTATTTGTCAAATAATTAATGTGTGTCGCAATGTCTACTGTATTTCAAGAAGCACTGCTGGGTCTTTGTGGTGTTCTGTTGGTCACTTGTTGATTCTTCTCCTTAGGAGAAGAGCAGCTTTTAAAATTGAATAGTAATAATTGATATCAAGAAAAATAGGAATAGTAGATTGTTAATAAACTTTGCTTTTCTTCAAATAAAATATTTATATATGAGAAAAAATCCTTTGTGTGAAGTCCAGGCACAAGTTGGATTTTTGTACAGAGATCAACACTGAAGAGTATAAGGTATATACCTGAGTGACAACATGCTAGGAAAATTTTTATCAAATGCTTTTGGTAGTCACTAAAAATATAAAGAAAAATGTCTCTAAAAATATAAAATCTAAATTTATGAAATACTACTGCTGCTGTAGAAGGTGTCTAATAAATACTTTAAACATTTCAAATAGGCTAGGAATTGTAAGGTTTTTTCTTTTATACAGATTCACTTTGGATAAGCTGTTTTATCTGTAGAGGGGAAGAGAAGGGAGACAGGGGGTTTTATAACATGATATATCCAGATTAATAAAAAACAACAACAAAAAAACCCTAATGAGTTTTCATTAGTGTTATTGTATATTAGCCCCACTCCATGCATGAAAGTTTTTCTTAATTATGTGAGAGGTGAGGACCGAGACATTTAAAATATTTCACTCGATGTACACTGCCAAAAATCTGTGTTTGGTTTTGTGTCCCTGCAGAGTGTTAATGCCTAGTGCCTAGGTGAATATATCCACCTTTTAAACAATAGGCATTAGCTATTGAGTTTTGTTGCTTTTTTTTTTGGAGGGTTTTCCTTTTGGCTGCACACATGGTAAATCTTTAACTTCAAGTGTCCTTCTGAGGTGACCAACTAAAATATTAGCAAAATAAATGTTTTATGGGAAAATGTTGGCAGAAACCCCAGCAGAAACAGGTGGTATTGGGTTATTTCAATATAATGTAATGATGCAGCCAGGTTTCCATCTGGACAGCATGTGGTCGTGTCTGCTTAGAGAGTATCAAAGGATGTGAGTATGCACCAGGGATATAATGGTGGTGCACAAAAGTGTAGCTGGATGGCTACTGTGCAAAATAATAGTCAGGGTTCCAGGTCCTCTGGGTTAAACACTTTTACTGTCAGAATCCGAACTTCTTCATAAAATATTAAAGATGAAGCAAACCTCTGACATGCAATACTGAGCCGTGTAATTATAAGGCAGTTCCTGGAAGCCAAGTATTGTTCATATTACAGCTAGGCGTTTATTATAAAAGAGTTCATTACCCTTGGAAGCTTAGACATATTTCAAAGGAGTCCCTGAAGCAGAGGCACTTTCAGCAAGCTTTACTGTACGAGGAAAAAGCTCCAAGTAAGTTGATCAGAACATAATTAAGAATCGGGAGAGGAATCACTGAATACATGATTGCCAAGGATCAGATAAACATCTGGAGTAAATGTCTCCCTCTTCACTGGCTTCACTGTAGGCATGCTGAATTGCACTGGGTGAGGCATTTTTAAAACCAGATGTGCTTTTCCTTTGGACTGGCAGATCCTCTCACAGATCACAGCTTTGCTAAGAAATGCCACAGACCATCTTCACACCTGTGTGCTCTCTGTACAGAGGCAGGTGAAATCTGGTTAAAAACACTGGCAAAGGCTGAACTGAGGACAGGATTTAGTCTGGTGCATTTACAGGGAGATTTGGAAAGATATCCTTGTGAAATATCATTTTGTGAGCAGGGGTGTAATGAGGAAGTTTGTGGGCTAAGAGGAGGAGCAACAAGCTCAAACCCCCTTGGGGCTGGCAGCAGGAGCAGAGTTGACACAGAGCTGTTTCCATTACTTGGAAGTAAAGAGCAGAGTTAAATGATAAAGTTCTTGGGAAGTGTATTCCCCACACAAGCAGAGTATCCCATGGGAAACAGGGGGCTCTTAATGAATACACAGGGCCTGATTCTTTACTTTGTAAAAAGTATTTTTACTTTGTCTTTGTATTTTGTGCACATTTAGTCCTTGCTTACAGTATCAATCAGCTTGATGGCATTTAACACCCTGTGCCAATTGATCAGCACAAATGTGAATTATGGAAGCAGAGCTGAGGAAAATTAAGACCAGATCTTAGGCTGCCATGAATCACACAGTATTTGTGGGCTTCTCTGATGATCGAGCTGAGGAACTGGCACAGGCACTTTTTCATTGCTGATATATCACTCCTATAGATGTAGGTTAAAAATCCCTATGCTTCTTTGCCCCTTGCTCAGGAATGACCTGATTACACTGGAAGCAATTCTTTCTGCCAGGGAGAAGAGCCACTGAAAGTTTAGGGTGCTGGCCAGCAGCACTTGGCAGCTAAAGATCAACATGCTGCTGCCATTAATCGTTAGTACCACACAGAGGTGCCAAAAGCCATGGAAAATATGAGATGACATCCAGCAACTGATGAATGTGATGATTACAAGATCAGCAAGTATTTAACAGTAATGGGTATTGGACAGCTTTTGGAAGGAGCAACCCTTTCCATTAAGGCTGATATTAAAAATCCCAAAACCATGCACCCGACACTGGCTAATGAGGCTTTGTGCCAAAGAGAGATCCTTTCCCCCTTTCCTGAACAAATCCAGCTCTGGTTCATGATGCCTGTACTGAGAGGAAATGCAATTAGAACAGGTACCAAGGGGCCACACATCTAAGGCCTCCATCCAGACTGCTTAGAAAAATAAGGATATTCTCCTACAAAGTGGCATTTTATGAAAAGTGATATTATCTCACTTATCTCAGTGCTGTAGCTTTCAGTTTCAAGTTGCACATGTGGAACTCAAGTGGACGAGGGAACTCAGTGCTTTTCCTGGAGCTCCAGTGACTTGAGAGAAACCATGTGATGGTACAACTTTATTTTATTGTTCAGTCTCATCATGTTTGTGGTGCTTCCTGTGGGGACCATGCCTTGGTGTGTTGTGTGTCATTTCCATTCACTTTGACCTTTGAGGTCCATGGAGGAACAGCACTGTTCAAATTACATTTTACAATTGTTGGATTATGATCTTCTTTCAAGTGAAATCTTTTCAGCAGACTGAAAGGATTCATGTATTCCCAGTTTCCTCCAAGTTCAGATCTGTGGCTACTCAGGCCATGAGTTTGTGTGGCTCCTTCCCTTCCTTGCTGAAAATAAAGCCATGCCCAAGACTAACTTTCTGTGGTCAGTAACTTTTTCTTCCTCTTGACACAAGACTAGAGTTGCTGTGGCAGCAGAGAGTTTTTCCAGAGTCAATTAAGCAAGTTGCAAATGGTTCTTCAATCTCCATAGAAAACTTAAATGAATGATTTGTGACAGCAAACAGGCTGAAGCTAACGCAGATTAAGGATGTCTATCTGCATCCTGATTATGATGCTGATTTAATAGGTCTGGTTCAAGGCTTCTTGGCTGCATGGACTGATTTAAATTTTATTTTACCAAGGATGAGAAGAACTAAGATATCCCTGATCTGGGCATGACAATGAAGTAATGGGGGGGAAAAAAAATGTGGTGGAGCACATGGCCAGCTACTGTCTTATTTGTAAATCCCTGTTCATCTCCTGTCTCCATTATGTTCCTGGAGCAGCCCTTTGCCACTCACCTTTGCAGTGCTCTGCACCTAAAACCAGCCTGTGACCACAGGTATATTAAAAGTATAGTACTGCATGCTGAGAGCTTAAGTCCTGAGACAGTAAGAGGAAATGTGGTGCATTCACTCCTCCTCAGAGAATTTTTTCGTTTGGATAGTCCTGTCTAGAGATATAACATGGTCACTTCAGGTCTGGAAACAACCAAGGAATTTCAGTGGTATCTCCTCTGAGGAGGCTGTCAGCTGTCAATGAGCAAGTTCCTGGTCTTTCAAGGAGGAGAAAGGGAGAACTTGCTGAGGGTCCATGTCACTAAAAATACTTGTGGATTCTTTGCTTCTTTTTTTGCTAAGGTCAGGATTAAATGTGCGAGATGGTGTTTCTTGTTTGGACTCAGATGTGTGTTAGTTCTTATCTATATTACAGGCTCACAAACTGTGAGATCTACAGCACTTCACTCTAACAAACTAAAAATGGAGCTGTGTCTCTCTCTCTATGAGGCCTTTTAAGGATAAACTGTCTAATTAAGAAATGATACCTAAATTATTTTTACTTTTTACCCAATAGCAGACCACCCCTGGGATGCAATGCAGACCTTTTTATCCCATTACACAATACTACCCAAACTCATGGAAAAGAAGGTGGAAAAGAAGAACTAGCCTCTGCCCTAAAACTTCTATCTTGCTTTATATGTATTACTATATTCTAAAACTTTAAACTCTTAAGTTTTCCACCATGTGATACTACACACTTCTATTCAAACTACACACCCATAATCCCAGTTCTGTAATTCAATTTTGGAAGCTTTTTCACAGCTTCAGGTCAAATGTAGTGTTCTCTTGGCGGTCAGTGTTTGTCAGCACAGAAAGTCTAAAATTCTTAGGGTTCCAAAAAATACCAACCATGGAGGAATGCCTTTCATCACCGTTGTTTACGTGGACAACAAATCATTGACCACAACTCTCTTGAGTGTGACCACCCAGACAGATCTTTGGTCAAAAGTACTTAGGAATAGACCCATTGGCTCATGGTGACAAACCCTACATCTCCCCAGAAACAGGTCAGATCCAGGGCATTCTTACCCATAGAGGTAACAACTTCACAGCTGCCTTTGGATTTGAAGGCTCTCTGTCCTGATTTGACAAATATAAACCACCTGCTATTTGCTGAATTGAGGTTGTGTCTGTGTTTGCTACCATGGTTCGTAGGTCTGCATCTCAAAGGACCTTTGGATCATTTTGGGTCTATCCAGAGTGGGTAAATTCTGTGCAGCTGAACTTGTTCCAAAGCAACTCACCATCCTGTAATGTTTTCAAGAAAGTTTTATTTTGCCGCTGTGTCTACTAAAGAGTTCAAGGCTCTCCTGGCAGAAGATCAAACCCTGTGTTATTTGGTGCTGTACTGATTTCATAAGGATTTGCAGGATGGACTCAATTAAGTAAAAAAAAAATTAGGAAGGTGAGTCTTTCTGGCCTTTACATTAAATGCATACTGTTTCTCAAGTATTCAGGAGTTGAACATATGCCACGTTTTGGAGCCAGTATATTTGAAGGTCCACAAAGAAATGTGCTATGCTATGTATAATATATCCCCTGGAGACAATCTAAGGCATATTTATATCTTTTTCTGCTGTGAGAGATGTTAGTAAGTGCTTCCAGTAAAAGAGCATATAAAGGTGAATCCTGAAAGCCAGGGTAAAGAGTTGTAGGATATTATTATTTATCATTGAGTAACATTGCAAAACTCTCCATCTTCATTTCATTGGAACCCTGGCTGAGTGTCGAAAGACATAATAAAAACAATCAGTATATTCTCATTTTTCTGAGTGAGAGGATGAAGTCATGGCATATGGTCAGCTCACCAGTGCTGTTAATAATAAACCACAGCTAATTAAGTGCTGATTTATTCCTCTACGTAAGTGAAACAAATTGCTTTAACGGCTTTTGCTGAGGACCATCTAGTCAGATGGATTATGTATAGGAAGTTCAAGCTAAAAATTATTAGAGATCATATTTCAGTGTGGTGGAGTTTTATGGTAGAAACAATTAGAAACCTAACAGAATGTGTCCTGTATTCTCTTTGATGGAAAATCAGATATTAATCTGGGGAAAAGTCTAATTCTCAACACAGCTGCTCCCCTTGCTCTATTGCACCAGATTTAAGCCGGATAAAAATGGAAGCATGTTTAAAAAATTGATCATAGCTTATAATGGCAATAATCACCTTGAAATTGGTTGTTACTACAGTTAATGAACAGAGTATTAGAGCATAGAATGCCCTCGGATTCCCTCAGGCTATTAGCTAACATGCTGGTTGGTTACTATCTTTATTTGGGGACTCTCTTTCAAAGACGTGGAGTTGTTGCTGGGAAGTTGGGTGGGCTGCTTCCTTGGAGTGGTGGCAGAGAGAGAGTGGGACCTTGGACAGGTAATTTCCCTGGTGAGAATCCCCTTTTCCCCATGTCTGTAGTCCAGATCCTTTAGAGGGTGATTATCCATGCAAGTGAAATCCATGCTGCTGGCTGTGAGCTCCCACTAGAGCTTTCCCAGAGAAGGTTTTCCCCAAAAATGAGGCAGGCCAACCTGTTGCAGGGTGTTGGAGGTCTCACACAGGCAAACCCTGGGGCTCTTTGCAAGCAGAAGCTTGGCTTGGCAGATTGGGATGGGGAGAAGCCTTTCCTTTTCAGAAATGTGTCATGGGATTTTGCATTCTTGCTGGTAGCAGAGTACTGTACAGTTACAAAAAATACAAAAAAGGTAGGAATTATTCTGTTTGTTGGACTGAGCTTTGCATAGTCTGTGTTCCTTTTTTTTTTTTTTTGCATTGCTCACATAGTTCCTTATAAAATCCTGCCTGATGTGGAGATACTGCTTTAGTTTAGATGCTTCCTGCTTTCTGAGCTGTGAAGTAGTAAGGGGATAATAAAATTATATCACTGGAATTGCCTTTGCTAACCTAAAGATTCCATTTTGCCTACTGAGGTTTTCTGGAGTTCATAAATTTATGGTTTACTAGTCAAAGTTTTGGTATCTTTGGAAAACTTAATGTCACAGAGCATTTATGACTAACTTGGTGTCTTGATTCCAGAAGTCTGAAGTAATAGCAAATTTCACTATTGCACATGCTATATTTAGGTGTGTTTTTTTTTTTTTTTTCTCAGCAGTGTTGAGGCCCTTGTTCCTAGAGAAATAGCTCTTTACCAGGGCTAGTTGCAATTTGTGGCAGCAAATTTTTTCCCATGACTTGTGACGTGTCCACAACATTAAAAATGTGTATGGAAACAAGTGAGTGATTTTGGGTAAATTTCTGAGTGTTTGATGGAAAATGTTAAAACAAAACATTTTTCTTGACTAATATCTGGCTTATAGCACTAGAGAGGTTTGTTGTCCAGACCACCAGAAGCTTTTTATGGGGCTTAAAAGCAGTTTATATCACGCTAAAACTTCAAATATAATTATGCTAGCTCAGAAAATGTTTCACAGACATAAAATTCCATGTGGCAGCCTATAGTTTCAATATCTTAGATGCAAGAAGAGCAGGCTGCTACAGCAAGGTATTCCAGCTCCATACTCTGAAGGCCGACTCATTTCCAGGATGCAAGTGTTCTGTGGTCTGTCATGACCTTTTAAACTTCCTAATCAAATTGAAGAGAGGCAGCTTGCTGAATATAATTTTTGTAGAGTGAAAGCTTTTTTG